>NC_134082.1:139867189-140170219 GCF_000715075.1 Nicotiana tabacum
ATTTGAAATTGGGTCTAATATAGCTATTTGGACTACTTTACTTTACTTCGTCGCAAAAGGAAAAAATTACAAAAATATATATATAAATTTTAGTTTATGTATTTCTCATAAACTTGAAAAAATACAAAAAATTGTACTTTATTTTTGTACTTTATATAATTTCGAAAATTACCAAAAAATATAGTTCTATTAATGTTTTGTAGTCATTTTAATTTTGAAAAATACAAAAAAATATTACTTTATATTTTATCTTTATATTAAAAAACGAAAATTACAAAAATAGTTTTATTAATATTTTGTAGCTATTTTAATCTCGAAAAAATATTAAAAAAATAATAATATAGTTTTGTTTTAAATAATTAGTCTTATTTTAGTAGCTATTTTGCTTACATAGGAGTAGTTGAGCAATGTCGTGTTCTTAATCTCGGGTCCGGGCAAAAGAATAATATTCGGGTTCAAACTACCCGTTTTTAGGCCTAATTTTCGGACCTGGCCCATAATAATCCGAGTCCACCACACATGGTCGCGTAGGGAGAACACGGACGGAACACGACACACGGGGAACCCCACCACACATGGGAGACACAAGTCTTGAACCCCACCACGCGTGGGGCCCA
Source organism: Nicotiana tabacum (assembly GCF_000715075.1). NCBI lineage: Eukaryota > Viridiplantae > Streptophyta > Magnoliopsida > Solanales > Solanaceae > Nicotiana > Nicotiana tabacum. Next base: position 139,867,807 of record NC_134082.1, read on the forward strand.
TTTTTCTTGGCAAGGGCTACAAAATACACGGACAAATTTTTTTTGGAGAGAACGGACTTTTGGACAGATTTAGGAGGAGGGGATTGTTTTCACTGTTGATGTTCTTCTTCCTCAAATAAGAACAGGAAAACCCTAACGGACCTACCACAAAACCACCCTCAACCCTCCTACCCAAACCACCATCAACAACCCACCATCCACCACGAACCAGCAGCAGCGTCGTCAACCAAACAACCCGTCAGCCACCCCCCTCGTCGGAACTCCAGCTCCGCCAGTCCGTCACCTTCCCATCGCGACCCACCCCCAACCAGCTTCACCATCATCACCCTCCTCGCCTCCAGGCCTCCATAACCCTCGACCCTACTGTCAAAACTATCAGCCCACGTCCGCTCCTCCTCCTAGCTCCATCAAACCAGTCCGGACTCCCTCCATTAAATCCGACGACCACAGCTGTTGCTGCTGCGTCGTCACTGCACAAACGACCCTCCATTGCTGATGCGTCATCACTGCACGAACGACCCTTCATTGCTGCTACATCGTCGCTGCCCAAACGACCCTCCATAGTTGCTCCTTCCTCAAGCCAAACGACCATCGGAGCCCCGGCGAGCAGCAGTTGTTGCTGCTGCGTCGTCACTGTCCCTTGACCCCTTCTGCTTCATCTTTTCGCATCGATCTGCTGCGTCAAGAAAAACCAGTAGCAGCGAACATCTCGGGTCGTTGACAGCCTTTGGTCTGAGCTTTCTGTTTCGGTTGAGGTCGCCTTGTCCGTTGAGGTCGATGTTGAGGGCTGATCCATGGTGCTATCCGTTTTTGTTTGTCCAGGTTAGTAAACCTCAAGTATTAGATAAGGAAATGTTACGTTAAATGTTCGAAGATGCAATATAGAAATTGGTATGATAATTCTCTGCTTATGTTTTCACCGTATGCATTTTTTGTTCATTTTGCGTTATGTTATTCTTGTTTATTTGATGTCGTTTAATTAAGTTGGGTTAGTTGTTCTATGACACAAGATTGACGTTAATTTGTTCGTTCCTTCCTTTGCTTAGTTCATTCGGACAAAATTAGCATTAGTACTTGTTATTACTACTTCCGAAACACTCATTCGCCAAACTCATTTTATTAAATTTCTGACGAGTTATGAGGTTTTAGTTGTAAAGAAGCTGTAAGGTTTAGTATGGTTAAAGGCATAAAAATGACATCCTTTTAAAAAAAAACGAGACGAGCTTCGCCAAATAAAAATGTACAGATTACGGAGCCCTCACAAAATATATGTATTAAATACTTAGATTCCGGGACGGGCCGATTAGCAAATTTCATGGCCCTACCCAAAATAATAATGCGCTAGTTGCTTTAGGCGCGCCTTTAATAATGTTATCTTCCTAAACTCGGGTGCACATTTATGTGACCCAAATCCAAAAATCAACGGAGTTGAAACGTGTCTCTAAATCACGGGTACATTGATTGTAACGTGGTTCGAGATGCATGTCTACGACGTTGCAAATTCCTTTAAAAATAAGAATGAGATGAGCCTCGCCGAATAAAAATACAAATTGCGGGTCCCTCAGTAAATACTTGTTTTAAATTACTTAGAATTCAGGAGGGCCGTTTAGCGAATTTCACGGCCTTCCCAAAATAATAACACGATAGTCTCTTTAGGTGCGTGTTTAATAATCTACTTTCTTAAACTTGGGTGTGCATTTCATGCGACCCAAATCCAAATCCCAAAACGTCAAATAAAATATGTTCCGGATTGTGGGTGCATTTCATGTGACGCAGTCCAAAGACATGTTTTAAGCGATGTTCACATTCTTAATAATAATAATTATGAAAGCGGTAAAAAGTTAAAATTTGCACATAAGTTCATATTTGTATAAAATCAGATAATCAAGCCGAATATAATAGTTGAGCGACCGTGCTAGAACCACGGAACTCGGGAATGCCTAACACCTTCTCCCGGGTTAACAGAATTCCTTATCCGGATTTCTGGTACGCAGACTGTAATATGGAGTCATTCTTTTCCTCGATTCGAGATTAAAATTAGTGACTTGGAACACCCTAAATCTCCCAAGTGGCGACTCTGAAATAAATAAACGAATCCCGTTTCGATTGTCCTTTAATTGGAAAAACTCTCTTGTACCCTCGCGGGTACGGAAAAAGGAGGTGTGACAGCTCTGGCGACTCTGCTGGGGATTAATGTGACCCAGAACCACTGGTTCAGGGTTAGAAATCGAGCTTAGAATAAATTGTTATGTTCAGCTTTATCTGATTTTGTTACATGATATGTGCTTAATGTGCTAATTGGTTGCCTTTTACCGCTTTGATACTATTTGAACTGTATATAAACTGTGTCGAAACCCCTATCCTTTCTGAGTCTTCTAAATCATGAAGAAGGGTGTACTTCGTACGACTTCTTTTCTGTATAGTGTCAAATTCCAATTTAGAACGAGGTTCGGACAAGTTGCTAAGCCGGTGAAGCTTCTGTATTCCCGGTACGCTGCCCCCCATCGGCTTGAGTCATCCGCTCGGGTAAGCCAGGTCTAGAACAAACACCCAGGTTCTGAACCTAGAATAACTCAACTTCATGCCGGATCCCTAGTAGGAACGTTTATTTGCATCATTTGCATTTGACTTAGGGGACTCAACACAGGGGTTGGGTCCGTCTAGGACCAGCAACCTGAAAATAATAGACCATTTTTTGGCATCCTACGTGCTACCTGTTGTATTTATTCAAGGGTGAATGGGTCATTTGGCGGACCAATGGTAGTTGAGGACAAAGGGTACTCCTTATCATGCTGATCACGTTAAATAAGAAAGTTGCACGATTTTTTTAGATAAGCATGCTATTATGTTAATTAAGCACATGGGGAACATTGTGGAATTCAAGAAGCCTTGGTATTCCACACGTCCCCCACGCTTCATTTTTGGGAAAAACACATGGGGACCATTTGTGGAATCCAAGAAGTCTTGGAATTCCCCATGTCCCCCACACTTCATTTTTGGGAAAAAGCACATGGGGAACATTTGTGGAATCCGAGAAGTCTTGGAATCCCCTATGTCCCCCATGCCACATTTTTGAAAATAATAACAAAATAATAATAAATAAAAAAAGAGCATTGAAAAATTCAAAAAGATTTTGTGTGTTGTCATCATTTTCCACAAATTAGAAAATCGTGAAAAAGAGGAGAAAATAACAGTGTATAGATATAACTACTTATTTTTAGAAAAAAAATCAATGTCCAAGTAGTGTTGAAACTCTACCGAAATTTTGAAAAAAGAAAAAAGAAGGAATATTTTATATTTTTTGTTTGTTTGTTTGTTTGTTATGAATAAAAAATAATAATTTGTTTGATTGTTGTGGAAAAAAATAGAAAATGGAAAAGGGTCTTCTCAAAAATAGTTTATTTGCCCGAACTACGCGGGTTTGATTCTCACCGGATGTGAGATACGTAGGCGACCCTTATCGGGTCCAACCCCACCTTTTGCTAAAATAGCCAAAAACAAATAAATAAACAAAAAAAAACATGTCAAGATTTTTAATTTTGTCATAAATAAGTCGGGTGATGTCCAACTTCCCCTTTTACAAAAAAATAGCAAAAATATATATGTCAAATTTTTAAGAGGTCGGGTGACGCTGTTTTATCAAGACATAGCCGAATGTTCCCGAAAGGGACGCCGGAAGGCTTACTTTGCATAAACGGTCACTTTTGGGTCAGGTTAAGATTTGGTTCAGTTGACCCACACAGCCTTAAAAATCTTCGCCCCCGAGACGTTGAAAGGCCGTGTTTGCAATATTGAGTTTTCTAATTTGAAAAACGATAAAAAGAGTCATAAATAAGCCGGGTGATTCTGTTTTGTCATAAATAGCCGAATGTCCCCGAAAGGGACGCTGGAAGGCTGACTTTACATAAACAGCCACTTTTTGGGTCATGTTTAGGATTTTTGGTCTAGTTGACCCACACAGCCCTATAAATCTTCGTCCCCGAGGCGCTGAAGGGCCGTGTTTGCAACACCAAGTTTTTATTGTAATTTGAAAAAAAAAAGTCGGCGGTCAGGTGAATACCGTTCAAATTTTGTCATAATAAGCCGAGCCAGCTTCGGCCGCGTCTTAAACCGTTCTTGCCGAAATAGCCTTAGAGTATCTTTCAGTTGTCGAAAGGTTATTTTCGTAAAAGAATGGACAAGTTTGTAAAGTGTCAAAATAATCCTCCCCGGCCTCAAATTCATGTGAAATTTGGAGGGGGCCACGCTTGCAAAAAATAACCGTTCGGTTGCATTTGTCAAACGGGGAAAGGAAGCTAGCCGTTTGTTTTTGAGTTTGTAAATCTTTTTATTAGAATATGCGGGTTGTTTGATTTTCAAGTTTGTAGGTCATCTTTAAACCCTTGAAACCCAGTTTGTTTTAATATGAAAATTGAAAAAAATGTTCATTATTGTTTATCTTTTATTGGTCCAAACTATGCAAGGTCTGATTCATGCGGGGTCATGATACGTAGGCAATCTCCATAAGATTCGACCACAACAACAACAAAAAAAAAGAAAAAAAATCGAAAAAGGAAAAATAAAAAAATCGAAAAAAAAAGAAAAAAAATGAAAAAAAAAATCGAAAAAGAAAAATGAAAAAATCGAAAAAGAGAAGAAGAAAAAATCGAAAAAAGAAAAAAGAAAAAGAAAGATGTTGTTAATAATGAGGACCGACTGAGTCCATTCTAACCTATCTTGTTTTGAATCACAAAGAAAGAAGGTGGTTGGTTTGTGGTAAGCCGGACAATGACACCCAGAACATCGCGCAAAATCCTTTACTCGCACATCATGATGCACACTTTGCGGGGATCAGTCCTGATAGCAGAAGCACTCAAATCCTATTGGGAAATTGTTGACTAAGGTTGATGATATCGGAGTTGGCAATGGTCTGGACAATACTGATGCGAAGCTCAGTGGCTAAGATGCCAATTTTGATAAAGTGGGAGAACGCTCCGTTCCTTGGTTAGCGAGAGAGAAACTTGTGGTGGCTTATTTTGTTGTCATTTTTGTTGTTCGGATTATTAGGATTGTAATTTTGATATTGTTTTGTGTCAATATCTTTCCGCGTATCTTTCCGTTTTGTCATAGCGGTTTGTTTAAGTTTTGTTCAGGTTGTTTAGGATTTTATTCTTGTTTGTTTTGTTATTCAAACCGTTTCACCGGTAGTCTAATGCAAGATCCGGTCTTTTATTATTTCCAGTCGTCTTTTGTTTAGTCCTTTTGTCATTTTGTTCAGCGCCGATTCTAGTAACATGACATGCGCACACAGTTTGGGCTTAATCTTAAAAGTTAATCATAAAACCCCGGAAAAGTGATCAGAACATTTAAAGAAAATAAGGACGGTTTTGAGATTATTCAGAGCTCGAGTCATGTGGAACTGGGGCAAGTAAAACATAAAGAAAACCGTTAAAGCCAGATTCACCTTTCATGATAATAAGAGTGAGATTGTCGCCCAACGGTGCTTTAGAAGTGACAAATGAACAAGCAGATGTTGAATATAATTGTCAAGTCCAGCACCATCAGAAGAGGCTACAAATCTTTGTTGTGTTGTTTGCACTTGGTATATTTTGAAGACTGGAATGACGAAAGCATTTTGTTCTGCTACCTAAATACTTTATCCTTCGTTACCCCTTTTGAGCCTTATTTATTTTCTTTCATACCCCTCGTTCGGAATCAGTAGCAACGACTAGAAGATGCGAATATGGAAGATAAAAAAAAAAGAATAGCAAAACAACAAAAAACAAAAAAATAAGCAAGAAAAAAAGCAAAAGAAAAAAGAAAAGAAAGATAAGAAATGAGTGAAAAGAAAGTCACAAGAAAAAAGAGGAATTGGGAACTACGTTTGACCTGATTCCTCAAAGAGGATACGTAGGCGCTTCACGGGTCGGTCATAGTTTTGAAAAATGAAAAAAAATCAATTAAAATATCCCCATGCAAGAAACTGAGGCAAAGGTTCCGTTTGTTGTAAATAAATCTAGTTCCGAAGGTTGTAATTAATAATCCAAAATCGATGCATTTTTTAGCCTTTAATACCCTTTCTTTCTAGCCCTATCCAAAACCCACATTACGGTCCAAAGAATGACCTTCTGATCAGTCTTCAAAAGATGCCAAGTCAGACAAATGAGAGTTTTACCGGTGAACATAACATTCTGTTCCATAGCAGAAAGGACTCTAATTTCCAGCCGAAAGAGTCATACCGACAACATTCCAAATCCCCAGCTGAAAAGTGATACAAATGAGAGAGTCTTATCGGTGAAAATCTTTACGGACACCATAAGGCGATGAAAGCTGAGAGAAAAACCAAAATGAGAGAGACTTGATAGTGAAAACCCTTCGGGCACTACAAGTCGAATAGGATTGAGAATCAGATGGGAAATTGCCAATTGAAGGTCTTGAAAGATGATTGACAGCGGAGGATAGGCTACATATGCATGTCATGACCATTAGAGTCGGTATCTGCATTTGATAGGTTTTTATTTTAGTTTCTTTTGTTAAAGAGTCATTTTTCCTTTTGTCTTTTTATTCTGTCCCCTTTTATCTTTTTCCTTTCATAGAAAAATTCCCCAATAGAGTCTGTCTGGTCAGAACAAGTGAATTGACATCAAAATATGCCATCAGCTTTCCAATTATACAAAATGAGATCTAACTAGTACATCCAAATGGTATAGTCAGCAAGGAACAAGCGCGAGGCCAATGTCAAGAAAACATATCCCCAGCAAAAGGGAATTGACAAAAGGATTGACGAGTGTCAAGAGGGATATCCTTGCCAAAACCAAGGTTATAAACCTCAAGGCCAAGGCCCGTGAACAAATCAAGGAGAACAGTGAGCATATTTGGGAAATTCATACGAGACTAAAAGTCGGGGAAATGCCAGTTTCCAGGCTATGCCACAAAAGAAGAGGGATATCCCCAGCAGGAAGGGATTATCCCCAACAAATAATATCATCCCCAACAAGTCGTTGAACGCAGAGCAAGGAAGGAGAAAGGGAAAAGCCATCCCAGTAGTAGTATCACAACCAACCACCATGTTTTAAACTAACAAATTTTGTTTGATTTGAAGCAGGTAAAGGAAATGGCATTGATGCCAGAACTGCATGCCACAAGGGATATTATCAAACTGGGGCAGAAAATTTTCTTTTCATTTAGAAAATTTTCTGGAAGTCATGTACCCATTCGGGGAAAAATAAGGATAACACCAATCTTAAGGGAAATGGTCTTAGAACCAGTGTTTGCCCCCAACATAATAAGTTTCAATGGAGGAAGTTGTTCCCCAACAAGGGGATGAAACTTGAGCTCAGAAAAGCAAGAGGTCAGCATCATTCCCAACAGCCTTCCGAAGAGTGAAGCACTAGTTCTGAAGGAATCAGAATCCCCCAGCAGTGTTATCCTCGACAGCGTTATCCCCAGCTGATAACATTTTACCCCTCAACAGGTAAGTAAATAATTCCCCAACAGTGTTATCCCCAGCAGTTTCGAGGAGTCCAACACAAGTTTGGTGAAAATCGGTATCCTCAGCGGTTCCTTTCGGGGAAAGGCAAAACGAGTCTTAAGGGAGTTAGTCTTCAAAGGAAGAAGCTAAAAGGCAAAACGAATCTTAAGGGAGTTAGTCTTCGAAGGAAGAATATAAAAAAAAAAGAGAGAGAGAGAAAAGAAAGGGGAAGTAGTTTGCAGAGGAATGAAACATCCTACTCAAAGGGAAGTAATTTTGGAAGGAGTAAGATAACATATTTACTCAACAGAGTTATCCTCAGCAGTGTTATCCCCAGCGGATCATCGAGTTCGCAGTGTTATCCTCAGCGGATCATCGAGATGTAGAAGCATACTCGACAGAGTTTTGGGCAACCCAGAGTGGGTAAGGAAAAAGTGAAAATTCATCCCCCGCAAAATAATCCCCAGCAAGTTTTTGAGGTAAGACATTTTCAAGTCTTAAGGATACGTCGGGTTCATCCGCCCTCGAATAGGATATGTCGGGTTCATCCGCCCTCGAATAGGATATGTCGGGTTCATCCGCCCTCGAATAGGATATTTCGGGTTCATCCGCCCTCGAATAGGATATTTCGGGTTCATCCGCCCTCGAATAGGATATTTCGGGTTCATCCGCCCTCGAATAGGATATTTCGGGTTCATCCGCCCTCGAATAGGATATTTCGGGTTCATCCGCCCTCGAATAGGATATGTCGGGTTCATCCGCCCTCGAATAGGATATGTCGGGTTCATCCGCCCTCGAATAGGATATGTCGGGTTCATCCGCCCTCGAATAGGATATGTCGGGTTCATCCGCCCTCGAATAGGATATGTCGGGTTCATCCGCCCTCGAATAGGATATGTCGGGTTCATCCGCCCTCGAATATAGGATATGTCGGGTTCATCCGCCCTCGAATAGGATATGTCGGGTTCATCCGCCCTCGAACAGGATATGTCGGGTTCATCCGCCCTCGAACAGGATATGTCGGGTTCATCCGCCCTCGAACAGGATATGTCGGGTTCATCCGCCCTCGAACAGGATATGTCGGGTTCATCCGCCCTCGAACAGGATATGTCGGGTTCATCCGCCCTCAAACAGGATATGTCGAGTTCATCCGCCCTCAAACAGGATTGGTCGGGTTCATCCGCCCTCGAATAGGATTGGTCGGGTTCATCCGCCCTCGAATAGGATATGTCGGGTTCATCCGCCCTTGAATAGGATATGTCGGGTTCATCCGCCCTCGAATAGGATATGTCGGGTTCATCCGCCCTCGAATAGGATATGTCGGGTTCATCCGCCCTCGAATAGGATATGTCGGGTTCATCCGCCCTCAAATAGGATATGATCGGGTTCATCCGCCCTCGAATAGGATATGTCGGGTTCATCCGCCCTCGAATAGGATATGTCGGGTTCATCCGCCCTCGAATAGGATATGTCGGGTTCATCCGCCCTCGAATAGGATATGTCGGGTACTCCTTATCATGTTGATCACGTTAAATAAGAAAGTTGCACGATTTTTTTAGATAAGCATGCTATTATGTTAATTAAGCACATGGGGAACATTGTGGAATTCAAGAAGCCTTGGTATTCCACATGTCCCCCACGCTTCATTTTTTGGGAAAAGCACATGGGGACCATTTGTGGAATCCAAAAAGTCTTGGAATTCCCTATGTCCCCCACGCTTCATTTTTGGAAAAAAGCACATGGGGAATATTTGTGGAATCCGAGAAGTTTTGGAATCCCCTATGTCCCCCATGCCACATTTTTAAAAATAATAACAAAATAATAATAAATAAAAAAGAGCATTGAAAAATTCAAAAAGATTTTGTGTGTTGTCATCATTTTCCACAAATTAGAAAATCGTGAAAAAGAGGAGAAAATAACAGTGTAGAGATATAACTACTTATTTTTAGAAAAAAAATCAATGTCCAAGTAGTGTTGAAACTCTACCGAAATTTTGAAAAAAGAAAAAAGAAGGAAGGTTTTATGTTTTTTATTAGTGTGTTTGTTTGTTATGAATAAAAAATAATAGTTTGTTTGATTGTTGTGGAATAAAAATAGAAAATGGAAAAGGGTCTTCTTAAAAATAGTTTATTTGCCCGAACTACGCGGGTTTGATTCTCACCGGATGTGAGATACGTAGGCAACCCTCATCTGGTCCAACCCCACCTTTTGCTAAAATAGCCAAAAACAAATAAATAAACAAAAAAAAACATGTCAAGATTTTTAATTTTGTCATAAATAAGTCGGGTGATGTCCAACTTCCCCTTTTACAAAAAAAATAGCAAAAATATATATGTCAAATTTTTAAGAGGTCGGGTGACGCTGTTTTATCAAGACATAGCCGAATGTTCCCGAAAGGGACACCGGAAGGCTGACTTTGCATAAACGGTCACTTTTGGGTCAGGTTAAGATTTGGTTCAGTTGACCCACACAGCCTTAAAAATCTTCGTCCCCGAGACGTTGAAAGGCCGTGTTTGCAATATTGAGTTTTCTAATTTGAAAAACGATAAAAAGAGTCATAAATAAGCCGGGTGATTCTGTTTTGTCATAAATAGCCGAATGTTCCCGAAAGGGACGCCGGAAGGCTGACTTTGCATAAACAGCCACTTTTTGGGTCATGTTTAGGATTTTTGGTCTAGTTGACCCACACAGCCCTATAAATCTTCGTCCCCGAGGCGCTGAAGGGTCGTGTTTGCAACACCAGATTTTTATTGTAATTTGAAAAGAAAAAAGAGTTGGCGGTCAGGTGAATACCGTTCAAATTTTGTCATAATAAGCCGAGCCAGCTTCGGCCGCGTCTTAAACCGTTCTTGCCGAAATAGCCTTAGAGTATCTTTCAGTTGTCGAAAGGTTATTTTCGTAAAAGAATGGACAAGTTTGTAAAGTGTCAAAATAATCCTCCCCGGCCTCAAATTCATGTGAAATTTGGAGGGGGCCACGCTTGTAAAAAATAATCGTTCGGTTGCATTTGTCAAACGGGGAAAGGAAGCTGGCCGTTTGTTTTTGAGTTTGTAAATCTTTTTATTAGAATATGCGGGTTGTTTGATTTTCAAGTTTGTAGGTCATCTTTAAACCCTTGAAACCCAGTTTGTTTTAATATGAAAATTGAAAAAAATGTTCATTATTGTTTATCTTTTATTGGTCCGAACTACGCAAGGTCTGATTCATGCGGGGTCATGATACGTAGGCAATCTCCATAAGATTCGACCACAACAACAAAAAAATGAAAAAAAATCGAAAAAGGAAAAATGAAAAAATCGAAAAAAAATGAAAAAAATGAAAAAAAATGAAAAACAAAATAGAAAAAAGAAAAATGAAAAAATCGAAAAAGAGAAGAAGAAAAAATCGAAAAAAGAAAAAAGAAAAAGAAAGATGTTGTTAATAATGAGGACCGACTGAGTCCATTCTAACTTGTCTTGTTTTGAATCACAAAGAAAGAAGGTGGTTGGTTTGTGGTAAGCCAGACAATGACACCCAGAACATCGCGCAGAATCCTTTACTCGCACATCATGATGCACACTTTGCGGGGATCAGGCCTGATAGCAGAAGCACTCAAATCCTATTGGGGAATTGTTGACTAAGGTTGATGATATCGGAGTTGGCAATGGTCTGGACAATACTGATGCGAAGCTCAGTGGCTAAGATGCCAATTTTGATAAAGTGGGAGGACGCTCCGTTCCTTGGTTAGCGAGAGAGAAGATTGTGGTGGCTTATTTTGTTGTCATTTCTGTTGTTCGGATTATTAGGATTGTAATTTGGATATTGTTTTGTGTCAATATCTTTCCGCGTATCTTTCCGTTTTGTCAAAGCGGTTTTTAAGTTTTGTCCAGGTTGTTTAGGATTTTATTCTTGTTTGTTTTGTTATTCAAACCGTTTCACCGGTAGTCTAATGCAAGATCCGGTCTTTTATTATTTCCAGTCGTCTTTTGTTTAGTCCTTTTGTCATTTTGTTCAGCGCCGATTCTAGTAACATGACATGCGCACACAGTTTGGGCCTAATCTTAAAAGTTAATCATAAAACCCCGGAAAAGTGATCAGAACATTTAAAGAAAATAAGAATGGTTTTGAGATTATTCAGAGCTCGAGTCATGTGGAACTGGGACAAGTAAAACATAAAGAAAACCGTTAAAACCAGATTCACCTTTCATGATAATAAGAGTGAGAGTGTCGCCCAACGGTGCTTTAGAAGTGACAAATGAACAAGCAGATGTTGAATATAATTGTCAAGTCCAGCACCATCAGAAGAGGCTACAAATCTTTGTTGTGTTGTTTGCACTTGGTATGTTTTGAAGACTGGAATGACGAAGGCATTTTGTTCTGCTACCTAAATACTTTATCCTTCGTTACCCCTTTTGAGCCTTATTTATTTTCTTTCATACCCCTCGTTCGGAATCAGTAGCAACGGCTAGAAGATGCGAATATGGAAGATTAAAAAAAAAGAGAATAGCAAAACAACAAAAAACAAAAAAAAAGCAAGAAAAAAAGCAAAAGAAAAAAGAAAATAAAGATAAGAAATGACTGAAAAGAAAGTCACAAGAAAAAAGAGGAATTGGGAACTACGTTTGACCTGATTCCTCAAAGAGGATACGTAGGCGCTTCACGGCTCGGTCATAGTTTTGAAAAATGAAAAAAAATCAATTAAAATATCCCCAAGCAAGAAATTGGGGCAAAGGTTGCGTTTGTTGTAAATAAATCTAGTTCCGAAGGTTGTAATTAATAACCCAAAATCGATGCATTTTTTAGCCTTTAATACCCTTTCTTTCTAGCCCTATCCAAAACCCACATTACGGTCCAAACAAAGACCTTCTGATCAGTCTTCAAAAGATGCCAAGTCAGACAAATGAGAGTCTTACCGGTGAACATAACATTCTGTTCCATAGCAGAAAGGACTCTAATTTCCAGTCGAAAGAGTCATACCGGCAACACTCCAAATCCCCAGCTGAAAAGTGATACAAATGAGAGAGTCTTATCGGTGAAAATCTTTACGGACACCATAAGGCGATGAAAGCTGAGAGAAAAACCAAAATGAGAGAGACTTGATAGTGAAAACCTTTCGGGAACTACAAGTCGAATAGGATTGAGAATCAGATGGGAAATTGCCAATTGAAGGTCTTGAAAGATGATTGACATCGAAAGATAGGCCACATATGCATGTCATGACCATTAGAGTCGGTATCTGCATTTGATAGGTTTTTATTTTAGTTTCTTTTGTTAAAGAGTCATTTTTCCTTTTGTCTTTTTATTTTGACCCCTTTTATCTTTTTCCTTTCATAGAAAAATTCCCCAATAGAGTCTGTCTGGTCAGAACAAGTGAATTGACTTCAAAATATGCCATCAGCTTTCCAATTATACAAAATGAGATCTAACTAGTACATCCAAATGGTATAGTCAGCAAGGAACAAGCGCGAGGCCAATGTCAAGAAAACATATCCCCAGCAAAAGGGAATTGACAAAAGGATTGACGAGTGTCAAGAGGGATATCCTTGCCAAAACCAAGGTTATAAACCTCAAGGCCAAGGCCCGTGAACAAAGCAAGGAGAGCAGTGAGCATATTTGGGAAATTCATACGAGACTAAAAGTCGGGGAAATGCCAGTTTCCGGGCTATGCCACAAAAGAAGAGAGATATCCCCAGCAGGAAGGGATTATCCCCAACAAATAATATCATCCCCAACAAGTCGTTGAAAGCAGAGCAAGGAAGGAGAAAGGGAAAAGTCATCCCAGTAGGAGTATCACAACCAACCACCATGTTTTAAACTAACAAATTTTATTTTATTTGAAGCAGGTAAAGGAAATTGCATTGATGCCAGAACTGCATGCCACAAGGGATATTATCATACTGGGGCAGAAAATTTTCTTTTCATTTAGAAAATTTTCTGGAAGTCATGTACCTATTCGGGGAAAAATAAGGATAACACCAATCTCAAGTGAAATGGTCTTAGAACCAGTGTTTGCCCCCAACATAATAAGTTTCAATGGAGGAAGTTGTTCCCCAGCAAGGGGATGAAACTTGAGCTCAGAAAAGCAAGAGTCCAGCATCATTCCCAACAGCCCTCCGAAAGTGAAGCGCTAGTTCTGAAGGAATCAGAATCCCCCAGCAGTGTTATCCTCGACAGCGTTATCCCCAGCTGATAACATTTTACCCCCCAACAGGTAAGTAAATCATTCCCCAACAGTGTTATCCCCTGCAGTTTCGAGGAGTCCAACACAAGTATGGTGAAAATCGGTATCCTCAGCGGTTCCTTTAGGGGAAATGCAAAACGAGCCTTAAGGGAGTTAGTCTTCAAAGGAAGAAGCTAACAATAATAATAAATAATAATAATAAAAAATATATATATATAAAAGAAAGAGAAGTAGTTTGCAGAGGAATGAAACATCCTACTCAAAGGGAAGTAATTTTAGAAGGAGTAAGATAACATATTTACTCAGCAGAGTTATCCTCAGCAGTGTTAGCCCCAATAGGGTTACTCGGCAGTTCGCAGTGTTATCCTCAGCGGATCATCGAGATGTAGAAGCATTCTCGACAGAGTTTTGGGCAACCCAGAGTGGGTAAGGAAAAAGTGAAAATTCATCCCCCGCAAAATAATCCCCAGCAAGTTTTCGAGGTAAGACATTTTCAAGTCTTAAGGATACGTCGGGTTCATCCGCCCTCGAATAGGATATGTCGGGTTCATCCGCCCTCGAATAGGATATGTCGGGTTCATACGCCCTCGAATAGGATATGTCGGTTTCATCCGCCCTCGAATAGGATATGTCGGGTTCATCCGCCCTCGAATAGGATATTTTGGGTTCATCCGCCCTCGAATAGGATATTTCGGGTTCACCCGCCCTCGAATAGGATTTATTGGGTTCATCCGACCTCGAATAGGATATTTCGGGTTCATCCGCCCTCGAATACGATATGTCGGGTTCATCCGCCCTCGAATAGGATATGTCGGGTTCGTCCGCCCTCGAATAGGATATGTCGGGTTCGTCCGCCCTCGAATAGGATATGTCGGGTTCGTCCGCCCTCGAATAGGATATGTCGGGTTCGTCCGCCCTCGAATAGGATATGTCGGGTTCGTCCGCCCTCGAATAGGATATGTCGGGTTCGTCCGCCCTCGAATAGGATATGTCGGGTTCGTCCGCCCTCGAATAGGATATGTCGGGTTCGTCCGCCCTCGAATAGGATATGTCGGGTTCGTCCGCCCTCGAATAGGATATGTCGGGTTCGTCCGCCCTCGAATAGGATATGTCGGGTTCGTCCGCCCTCGAATAGGATATGTCGGGTTCGTCCGCCCTCGAATAGGATATGTCGGGTTCGTCCTCCCTCCAACAGGATATGTCGGGTTCATCCGCCCTCAAACAGGATATGTCGGGTTCATCCGCCCTCGAATAAGATACGTCGGGTTCATCCGCCCTCGAATAGGATACGTCGGGTTCATCCGCCCTCGAATAGGATATGTCGGGTTCGTCCGCCCTCGAATAGGATATGTCGGGTTCGTCCGCCCTCGAATAGGATATGTCGGGTTCGTCCGCCCTCGAATAGGATATGTCGGGTTCGTCCGCCCTCGAATAGGATATGTCGGGCTCGTCCGCCCTCGAATAGGATATGTCGGGTTCGTCCGCCCTCGAATAGGATATGTCGGGTTCGTCCGCCCTCGAATAGGATTTTATTTTTTCAAAGTTGTTGTTGAAGACAGGCGCCCACCTGAATAACGAGAGGAATACTTTTTTGTCTGTCCATTTCATATTTTAGGCGCCCACCTGTATAACAAGGGAATACATTCCACGCCTTTACCAACAAGAGACGCACTTCCTAGGTCTAGTTTTGCCAATAGGAGACGCACTTCCTAAGTTTTACCCATAGGAGACGCATTTCCTAAGTTTATTTTATCTAGAGGAGACGCACTTCCTGAATTAAGATTTCACGCATAGGAAACGCACTTCCTAAGTTAAAGATTTCATTAATAGGAGACACACTTCCTAAGTTTAGTTTTACCGATAGGAGAAGCACTTCCTAAGTTCATTTTACCCATAGGAGATGCATTTCCTCCTAAGTTTACTTTTACCCATAGGAGACACATTTCCTCCTAAAGTTTAGTTTTACCCATAGGAGAGGCATTTCCTCCTAAGTTTAGTTTTGCCCATAGGAGATGCATTTCCTCCTAAAGTTTAGTTTTACCCATAGGAGAGGCATTTCCTCTTAAAGTTTAGTTTTACCCATAGGAGAGGCATTTCCTCCTAAGTTGTTGTTGAAATCAGGAGCCCGCCTGAAGAGAGGAATAGCGTTTACATTTCATGTTCTAGGTCGCCCACCAGTATAATGCGGGAATACATTTCATGTTCTAGGTCGCCTACCAGTATAATGCGGGAATACATTTCATGTTCTAGGTCGCCCACCAGTATAATGCGGGAATACATTCATGTTCTAGGTCACCCACCAGTATAATGTGGGAATACATTTCTGTTCTAGGTCGCCCACCAGTATAATGCGGGAATACATTTCATGATCTCGGTCGCCCACCAGTATAATGCGGGAATACATTTCATGTTCTAGGTCGCCCACCAGTATAATGCGGGAATACATTTCATGTTCTAGGTCGCCCACTAGTATAATACGGGAATACATTTCATGTTCTAGGTCGCCCACCAGTATAATGCGGGAATACATTTCATGTTCTAGGTCGCCCACCAGTATAATGCGGGAATAATTTCTGTTCTAGGTCGCCCACCAGTATAATGCGGGAATACATTTCTATTCTAGGTCGCCCACCAGTATAATGCGGGAATACATTTCATGTTCTAGGTCGCCCACCAGTATAATGCGGGAATACATTTCATGTTCTAGGTCGCCCACCAGTATAATGCGGGAATACATTTCTGTTCTAGGTCGCCCACCAGTATAATGCGGGAATACATTTCATGTTCTAGGTCGCCCACCAGTATAATGCGGGAATACATTTCTGTTCTAGGTCGCCCACCAGTATAATGCGGGAATACATTTCTGTTCTAGGTCGCCCACCAGTATAATGCGGGAATACATTTCTGTTCTAGGTCGCCCACCAGTATAATGCGGGAATACATTTCTGTTCTAGGTCGCCCACCAGTATAATGTGGGAATACATTCTGTTCTAGGTCGCCCACCAGTATAATGCGGGCATACATATCATATTTTTGCATTCAGGCGCCCACCTATATAACAAGAGGAGTACTTTTTAGTCTTATACTGCAGATTTTGGAAATCAGTAACCCCACCGGAAGGTAGAAGGTTACAATAGGAATCCCCAGCAGGAAACAATAAAAATCCCCAGCACCGGGAAGCAGAAGGCTACAACAAAAATCCCCAGCATTCAACCAAGTTATAAATAGCAGAAGCTCGCCTCAAGAATGCGAGTCAACAGTCTGAGATGGTCAACAAAAGTTGGTCACAAAAAAAACAAGAAAAGAAAAAGAAGAAAAAAAATGAATCCAAAGTACGGAAGTGGAGAACAGATGTGGTATGCTCAAGAACTAGCACCTACAACTAGCAAGTGTCAAGGTTCAAATCCAAAGTCTGTATGAAGCACCATTCAAGACTCAAGATCAAGTTTCAGAAGACTTATAGATAGGAATCCTTGTAACTAGCAGCTGATAGGTTTAGTTAGTTTTTCTCATTTTTCATTTTTAATGTAATGACAGGACCGCGGACCGGAACCTCAACGGAACGGCACCTCGATCGGCTCTTCACCTCGGTACACTCTACCATCTCTCTCATTTCCGAACTACACGTGGCCTGATTCCTGTATAACCAAGGATATGTAGGCAGCTCAGATACCAGGGCTCGGTCACATCCCCTTCCTTTCCTTAGTGTAGTCCCTCCAAATAATGGTCGGGTCAAAAACATGTCTAGTCGTTCTTTGTCGGAAAACTCTTCGTGTTTCCAGTCAAAGAGGGGCAGCTGTAGACACGTGATTTTTGACCCTCCCCGAGAATTTTCATATTTTTAGCGTGAATATTTGAAATTGGGTCTAATATAGCTATTTTAACTATTTTACTTTACTTCGTCGCAAAAGGAAAAAATTACAAAAATATATATATAAATTTTAGTTTATGTATTTCTCATAAACTTGAAAAAATACAAAAAATTGTACTTTATTTTTGTACTTTATATAATTTCGAAAATTACCAAAAAATATAGTTCTATTAATGTTTTGTAGTCATTTTAATTTTGAAAAATACAAAAAATATTACTTTATATTTTATCTTTATATTAAAAAATGAAAATTACAAAAATAATTTTATTAATGTTTTGTAGCTATTTTAATCTCGAAAAAATATTAAAAAAAATAATAATATAGTTTTGTTTTAAATAATTAGTCTTATTTTAGTAGCTATTTTGCTTACATAGTAGTAGTTGAGCAACGTCGTGTTCTTAATCTCGGGTCCGGGCAAAAGAATAATATTCGGGTTCAAACTACCCGTTTTTAGGCCTAATTTTCGGACCCGGCCCATAATAATCTGAGTCCACTACACATGGGGGACACGCGTGGGGAACACGGACGGAACACGACACACGGGGAACCCCACCATGCGTGGGGCCCATTTTTCTTGGCAAGGGCTACAAAATACACGGACAAATTCTTTTTGGAGAGAACGGACTTTTGGACAGATTTAGGAGGAGGGGATTGTTTTTACTGTTGATGTTCTTCTTCCTCAAAGAAGAACAGGAAAACCCTAACGGACCTACCACAAAACCACCCTCAACCCTCCTGCCCAAACTACCATCAACAACCCACCATCCACCACGAACCAGCAGCAGCGTCATCAACCAAACAACCCGTCAGCCACCCCCCTCGTCGGAACTCCAGCTCCGCCAGTCCGTCACTTTCCCATCGCGACCCACCCCCAACCAGCTTCACCATCATCACCCTCCTCGCCTCCAGGCCTCCATAACCCTCGACCCTACTGTCAAAACTATCGGCCCTCGTCCACTCCTCCTCCTAGCTCCATCAAACCAGTCCGGACTCTCTCTATTAAATCCGACGACCACAGCTATTGCTGCTGCGTCGTCACTGCACAAACGACCCTCCATTTCTGCTGCGTCGTCACTGCACGAACGACCCTTCATTGCTGCTGCGCCGTTGCTGCCCAAACGACCCTCCATAGATGCTCCTTCCTCAAGCCAAACGACCATCGGAGCCCCGGCGAGTAGCAGTTGTTGCTGCTGCGCCGTCACTGTCCCTCGACCCCTTCTGCTTCATCTTTTCGCATCGATTTGCTGCGTCGAGAAAAACCAGTAGAAGCGAACATCTCGGGTCGTTGACAGCCTTTGGTCTGAGCTTTCTGTTTCGGTTGAGGTCGCCTTGTCCGTTGAGGTCGATGTTGAGGGCTGATCCATGGTGCTATCCGTTTTTGTTTGTCCAGGTTAGTAAACCTCAAGTATTAGATAAGGAAATGTTACGTTAAATGTTCGAAGATGCAATATAGAAATTGGTATGATAATTCTCTGCTTATGTTTTCACCGTATGCATAGGTTAGTAAACCTCAAGTATTAGATAAGGAAATGTTACGTTAAATGTTTGAAGATGCAATATAGAAATTGGTATGATAATTCTCTGCTTATGTTTTCACCGTATGCATTTTTTGTTCATTTTGCGTTATGTTATTCTTGTTTATTTGATGTCGTTTAATTAAGTTGGGTTAGTTGTTCTATGACACAAGATTGACGTTAATTTGTTCGTCCCTTCCTTTGCTTAGTTCATTCGGACAAAATTAGCATTAGTACTTGTTGTTACTACTTCCGAAACACTCATTCGCCAAACTCATTTTATTAAATTTCTGACGAGTTATGAGGTTTTAGTTGTAAAGAAGCTGTAAGGTTTAGTATGGTTAAAGGCATAAAAATGGCATCCTTTTAAAATAAAATAAAAACGAAACGAGCTTCGCCAAATAAAAATGTACAGATTGCGGAGCCCTCACAAAATATATATATTAAATACTTAGATTTCGGGACGGGCCGATTAGCAAATTTCACGGCCCTACCCAAAATAATAATGCGCTAGTTGCTTTAGGCGCGCCTTTAATAATGTTATCTTCCTAAACTCGGGTGCACATTTATGTGACCCAAATCCAAATCTCAGCGGAGTTAAAACATGTCTCTAAATTGCGGGTACATTGATTGTAACGTGGTTCGAGATGCATGTCTACGACGTTGCAAATTCCTTTAAAAAATAAGAATGAGATGAGCCTCGCCGAATAAAAATACAAATTGCGGGGCCCTCAGTAAATACTTGTTTTAAATTACTTAGAATTCAGGAGGGCCGTTTAGCGAATTTCACGGCCTTCCCAAAATAATAACACGATAGTCTCTTTAGGTGCATGTTTAATAATCTACTTTCTTAAACTTGGGTGTGCATTTCATGCGACCCAAATCCAAATCCCAAAATGTCAAATAAAATATGTTCCGGATTGTGGGTGCATTTCATGTGACGCAGTCCAAAAACATGTCTTAAGCGATGTTCACATTCTTAATAATAATAATTATGAAAGCGGTAAAAAGTTAAAATTTGCACATAATTTCATATTTGTATTAAATCAGATAATCAAGCCGAATATAACAGTTGAGCGACCGTGCTAGAACCACGGAACTCGGAAATTCCTAACACCTTCTCCCGGGTTAACAGAATTCCTTATCCGGATTTCTGGTACGCAGACTGTAATATGGAGTCATTCTTTTCCTCGATTTGGGATTAAAATTGGTGACTTGGGACACCCTAAATCTCCCAAGTGGCGGCTCTAAAATAAATAAACGAATCCCGTTTCGATTGTCCTTTAATTGGAAAAACTCCCTTGTACCCTCGCGGGTACGGAAAAAGGAGGTGTGACAGTGGTGTAGGGTTGGCTCCGATCAAAAGGCGAAGGTCTTAGCTGATAAGTCCATAGTCGTGTAAATGGCTGATGCCGAGGTTACCCAAACTCAGTTGAGGGAGGTCACCGATCGTGCGCGGTGGAGTAATGATCTGGCCAAGTGCCAATCTCGGAGGGAGACCCTCGAGGAAATCCATGCTCGAGGTTTTGACCTCTCCAAACAGATAGCTCAAGATACGGTGCTTGAAGTCGATGCTAGGTTGATTGTCTCTTCTGATGATGACGATGATAATGAAGGCAAACATGGTGGGTCTGAAAATGGCGAAGGGCCCGAAGGAGAAGTTGCCCCCAATGAAGAGGTCGCCCTTAGCCTTAGTTAGGACTTAGTTTCTTTTTCTTTTTTGTAAGACCTCTGTCGGTTTCTTGTACGTATCCTTCTTCATCAATATATAAAGGAAATTTCTTTTGAGTGCCTTCCCAATTTTTATCTAAAAACACATTTTTTGCCTCGTAAAACTTTAGCAGAATCTTGTGCTTTGAATGGTGTGTTCGAGATTTTGGTTTTGGGTGGCTTCCTTGAAGTCACCACAATCGAGTTCGAATAAGGTTCGAACTTGAAGCATAGGCCCTTTAGGGTTTGTGTCGAATAATGATGAGTCCCCGAGCCATAGTCAAGTCCGTTTTTATTTGGGCTCGGAATAGTCAAACCCTTAGGTTCAGATGGAGCGAGAATCTCGAACTCTAAGTGTATTGGCCCTTTGTCTCTTTAGACTGGACCAATATGGCTTCTAAAAGATGGCTATTATTCCCCTCTTTCGGCTTAAAATACTTAGTAAAAACTTCTTTATGCCTTATCATGTATTTTTTACCCATTGGATTTTTTGAGGATTCAATGTCAATTGAAACCCCTCTACTTTTTGTGTTAAGATAATTTGATACCTCTTAAGGTTTTTTGAGGGTTGATTTTATTGAAGCCCTTTTGATTATTTGCTGAAGCTAGCCTTTTTTAAACGATTTTTCAAAGAATTTGAAGGCTTATTTTTATTGCGGAATTCGGACGTCTCTGAGCCGCTTTAATTTGGCTATAGCCTTTGGGTATGCCTCTTGGGCTTATTACCCAATAACACTTCGAAGTTGTTCGAAGTATTAGTCTCCAAGAATGATGGCCTTGGCCTATAGATCGAGGGTGCCTCTGAGGTTTTATGAATTTGAGTTTATATAACTAGAATATGCCGATCGTTGACGACTGTCCCCGAGTGTTCGAGGCATATTTGCGCTTGGACCTTGAGCCATTTCTTACAAAATCATAAGTATGAAGATCGTATAGTAGAAAATTTTCTTTGAGACACAAGATGTTTGATATAGAAAGAATGCTTCTTTGAATAATTTATACGTGCATACACGTTTTGCCATCAGGGCTCAACTAATCTATATGGACACAGTTCATTTGACCGTTTGACCTATTACAAAGTTTCCCTATCGAGATCCTTTGACATGAAGTACTCTCCTCGAAAATATAACATCCGAGGATGATGCCCCCAGTATTCGAGGTTGATTGTAAAGAATCCTTGGATACTGTTGAATTTTCCTCAGGTAGCACATAATTGTTGTCTCATTAAAAACCTTGCCGGAAAAACCCATTTGGGACAAAAACCGATCTAAGGGAAAAAGAGTGAAACGTGTGCTTTAAAACCTGAGGTCTCGATGTCTTAGCAATAATACCATTTGAGAAGTGATATGTTCCAATTATTAGGTAGTTGTTCGCCATCCATCGTGTCGATCTTATAAGATCCCTTTCTGACGATGTCGAGGACTTGGTAGGGTCCTTCCCAATTTGGGCCGAGCTTCCTTTCATTAGGATCTCGAGTAATGATGGTGACCTTCCTCAGGACTAATTCCCCGAATCTAAAGTGACGAAGGTTGGTTCTCCTATTGTAGTATCTTTTGATTTGTTGCTTTTGTGCAGCCATTCAAACGAGTGCGGCTTCTCATTTTTCATCCAATAATTTGAGACTAGTATTCATAGCCTCGTGATTTGATTCTTCTGTTGCATGTCGAAACCTGGTACTGGGTTCCCTGACTTCAACTGGAATCAAGGCTTCTGAGCCATATACTAAAGAGAACGGGTTGCCCCCATACTGGACTTTGATGTTGTTTGATATGCCCAAAAGACTTCGGGTAGATTTTCTCTCCACTTCCCCTTAGCGTCGTTCAACCTTTTCTTTAGGTTTTGAATGATAGTCTTGTTCGTCAATTCGGCATGTCCATTACCACTAAGGTTATACAGCGTTGATAATATCTTTTTTTATTTTGTGGTCTTAGAGGAATTTCGTTACTTTGTTGTCGATATATTATTTTCCATTATCACACACTATTTCGGCGGGTATCCCGAATCGACATACGATGTGATCCCAGATGAAGTCTATAACCTCTTTCTCTCTCACTTTCTTGAATGCTTGCGCTTCAGCCCATTTAGAAAAGTAGTCAGTCATAAATAAATTGAACTTAGCTTTACCTGGGGCTGATGGCAGAGGGCCAACGATATCCATACCCCATTTCATGAATGGGCATGGGGATAGGACTGAATGAATTTGTTCTCCGGGCTGATGGATCATCGGTGAAAACCTTTGACATTTATCAGTTTTTCAAACAAACTCCTTAGCGTCTTTTTCCATGCTATCCCAGTAGTCTCCTGCTATAACGATTTTGTGAATCAATGATTCGATGCCGGAGTGGTTCCCACAAGTGCCTACATGGACCTCTCGTAAAACATAATCGGTGTCTCCTGGTCCTAAACATACTATCAATGGTCCATTGAATGTCCGTCTGTATAATGTTCCATCTTCAGCCAATGTGAATCGAGCAGCTTTGGTTCGCAGGGCCCTCGACTCTTTAGGGTCCAATGGGAGCTTTCCGTTCTTCAAGTATTCAATATATTTATTCCTCCAATCCCAAGTTAGGCTTGTAGAGTTTATCTCGGCATAACCTTCCTCGATCACGGATCTCGAGAGTTGAACGACAGTCCTCAAGCTGATCTCGTCTTCCTCGATCGGTGACCCCAAATTTGCAAGTGCATCGGCCTCACTATTTTGTTCTCGAGGTACATGTTGTAAATTCCATTCCTTGAAACAGTGCAAATTTACCTGCAGCTTGTCAAAATACCTTTGCATCCTATCCTCTCGAACTTCGAAGGTTTTGTTTACTTGGTTCACCACCAGTAAAGAGTCACACTTGGCTTCAATGACTTCTGCTCCCAAGCTTTTAGCTAGCTCGAGACCTGCAATCATGGCCTCGTACTCGGCCTCATTATTAGTCAACCTAGAAGTTTTGATAGACTACCTAATAGTGCTACCCGTGGGCGGCTTCAAAATGATGCCTTGCTCGGACCCCTTCACATTCGAAGCATCGTCTGTGAAAAAGGTCCATACCCCTGATGATGTGCCCGATTTTAACAAGAGTTCCTTTTCAACGGGTACGAGGGTTGGCATGAAATCGGCCATGAAGTCCGCTAAAATTTGAGACTTCATGGCAGTTCGGGGTTGATACTCGATATCGTACCCACTGAGTTCGACGGCCCATTTGGCTAATCGGCCGGATAGTTCAGGCTTGTACAAAATATTACGAAGTGGGTAAGTGGTTAACATGCATATGGGTGACATTGAAAGTATGGTTTTAATTTTCTAGAAGCGCTTATCAGTGCAAGTGCCAATTTCTCTAAGTCTGGATATCTAGTTTCTCTTTATCCTAAGGTGCGACTTACATAATAAATGGGAAATTGCGTACCTTTCTCTTCTCGAACTAGGACACCACTTATCGCGATTTTCGATACTGGCAAGTACAAGTAAAGTTTCTGATCTACCTTTGGAGTGTGAAGAAGTGGTGGGCTCGACAGGTATCGCTTTAATTCCTCTAATGCATGTTGGCATTCCGGGGTCCAGGCGAAATCGTACTTCTTTTTTAGTAGAGAGAAAAATTTGTGGCTTCGATTAGATGACCTTTAGATGAATCGGCCTAAAGTGGCTATCCGTCCAATCAGCCTCTGCACGGCTTTTACACTGTCCACGACAGTGATGTCTTCGATGGCCTTGATTTTATCGGGGTTCATCTCGATCCCCCGATTCGACACCATGAAGCCCAGAAATTTCCCCAAACCGACCCCGAAAGCATATTTCTCGGGGTTGAGCTTCATGTTATATTTCCTCAAAATCTCAAACGTTTCCTACAAATAAGCCAAATGGTTCTCTCCGCGCAGGGACTTAACTAGCATGTCATCGATATAAACTTCCATTGACTTACATATTTGTTCTTCGAATATTTTATTTACTAGGCGTTGGTAAGTAGCTCCTGCATTTTTTAGCCTGAAGGACATTACATTATGACAATATATTCCATACTTGGTGATAAATAAAGTCTTTTCCTGGTCTTCCAAGTTCATTTGAATTTGATTATACCCGGAATAGGCATCGAGAAAGGTAAGGATCTCGTGGCCAGTCATGGAGTCGATCATGCGATCGATGTTAGGCAGTGGAAAAGAATCTTTGGGGGATGCCTTGTTTAAATCTTTATAATCTACACAATTCTATGTTTGTTTCCTTTCTTAGGGACTATGACTACATTGGCTAACCATTCGGGATATTCCACCTCCTGAATGGACCCTATTTTGAGAAGTTTAGTTACCTCGTCCTTTATGAACGCGTGCTTTACCTCGGACTGGGGTCTTCTCTTTTGCTTCACCGGTTTGAACCTATGGTTCAGGCTTAGCCGATGCATCATTATCTTCGATGGGATCCCTGTCATGTCTAAATGGGACCAAGCAAAACAATCTATGTTATCAATAAGATTGAATAAGATTTTTCCTGAGTTCAGGGGTTAATCCCGTTCCCAGGTATACCTTTCGCTCGGGCAGGTACTCGATCAATATAACCTGTTCTAGCTCTTCGACAGTTGATTTGGTAGCGTCAGAATCTTCGAGAACAATAAAAGTTCGAGGGTTTAGAAAATCCTTTTCTCCTTCTTCTATATCCTGCTTCCCCGATTCGGTCGAGGCTGGTGGCTGTGATTGTTATTTGGCTTCTTGTTTACCTTTTATGCTCGACCTTTCCGAGGTTGATAACGTCGATATCGGTGTTACCTCATCGACCGCCAACATTTCCTTTGCAGCATACTGCTCCCCGTATACTATTTTTACACCATCTGACGTTAGGAATTTCATCATTTGGTGGAGAGTCAAAGGGACCGCCCTCATATTGTGGATCCAATTGTACCTCATATCGCCCTCGATCACGTGGAACTTGGTATCTTGAATGGTTCCAGCCATGTTCACCGGTAGAATAATCTCTCATTTAGTTGTTTCACTGGCCATATTGAAGCCGTTTAAGACCCGAGCTACGGGCAAGATTTGATCTTGTAGGCCGAGCTGCTCCACGACCCTCGATCGGATGATATTCACCGAGCTACCTGGATCCACTAAAACACGATTAACTTGAACTTTATTTAATAAGATAGAAATTACCAGAGCGTCATTGTGGGGCTGAGAAATGCCTTCTACTTCTTCGTCGTTGAATGATAGCGAGCCTTCGGGCACATAATCTCGGGTTCATTTTTCCCTAGTTATTGATACCTTAGTGAGTTTGAATATGTGTCCCTGTGGAATGTCGACCCCACTGATGATCATGTGAATGACATGTTAGGGTTCCTCTTGTTCATTTTTCCTATTGGTATCCCTTTCTCTGAAATGATTTTTTGCCCGATCACTGAGGAACTCTCGAAGATGGACCTCATTGAATAGACGGGCTACATCCTCCCTTAATTGCTTGCAATCCTCGGTCCTGTGACCATATGTGACATGAAACTTGCACATCAAATTTGGGTTTCTTTGGGAAGGATCGGTCTGTATGGGTCTGGGCCACCTAGTATCTTTGATCTTTCTGATTGTCGAAACAATGCCCGATGCATCGATGCTAAAGTTATATTTTGATAACCGAGGTTCCTCTGTGGGATCGTCATACTTATCAAAACCACTTTTGCTCATAAGTCCCCGAGAATTCTGTCCTCGATCATTTCGGGCGGAGTTGCATCCTGAACCATTGTTTCTTCGATCTGCGGTATATGGTTGATATCGTTCTCTGTTCGACCTTGGCTCTCTATCGACGTCCCTCTGGGTGTTAACTGCCTACCTATTTGGATGTACTAAATCGGAAGGGGCTCCTAATTGGTCGTCCTCGACCCTGATCTTTAATTGATTTCGATTGTGCACATCTGCCCAAGTTACAATTGGATACTCGATCAAATTTTGTTTCAACTGACATGATGCTATCGAACTCCGCTCGTTCAACCCTTGGGTGAAAGCTTGAATGGCCCAATCATCTATGACTGGTGGCAACTCCATGCGTTCTATTTGAAATCGGGACAGAACTCCCTCAGCATTTCATTATCCATTTGTCTTACCTTGAAAAGGTCCGATTTTCTTGTTGTGACCTTTATGGCCCCGGTATGTGCCTTTAAGAAAGAATCTGCTAACATGGCAAATGAGTCTATGAAATTTGGTGGCAGGTTGTGATACCAAATCATCACTACCTTTGAAAGGGTTTCTCCGACCTTTTTCAACAGCACAAATTCAATTTCATCATCTTCAAAATCGTTACCCTTGATGGCACATGTATATGAAGTAACATGCTCGTTGGGATCGGTAGTCCCATTATATTTGGGTATGTCAGGCATACGAAACTTTTTTGGAATAGGCTTCGGAGCCGCACTTGGAGGAAACGGCTTTTGTACAAACTTCTTCAAATTCATCTCTTTCAAGATTGGCGGTGCCCCCGGTATCTGATCAACTCGAGACTTTACGTCTCCACTTTTTTATCATTAGCTTCGATTTTCTTCTCTCCTGACTCGATTCTCTTGGTGAGCTCCTCAAGTATTTTCATTATTGCAGGATCGGTCCCCGGTCCGTTACTATTCGACCTCTCTAGCACTGGCTCGGTATGACGAGTAATTTCTGGCTCAACCCCACTCTGAGTTATATGTTGATTTTGTAGCTGAGCAATAGCGGTCTGTTGAGCCTGTAGCATCTCGAATATCACCTGGAGGCTAAGTCCTCTGTCTCATCTGCCCTGTGTATCTTGACCACCAGATCGGCCTTCTTGCGTATGCTCCCTTCAGGGTCCACACCTAGGTCCGCATTTAGAGCAACGTACAAACTGACATTGACTGGATCGGTAACCGGTGCTCCCCTGAGATTAGCCGGTGGCACCCCGGCTCCTGTAGCAATTACATTGTATTTTTCCCGTGAAACCCGAGACCATCATTACCATGTGTGGGTGCGTTTTGTGAGTTTGACATGTTTTAACCTAAGAGCAAAAATACTTGACAAGAACAAGCGTGAAATAATGTGTGTTGTCAGAATCAGCACAGAACAATCACTATTATCCTTAGCCTCACGATGGGCGCCAAACTGTTTACCCTAAAATTCGAGTAACAATTAAACTTATATTGTGATTTTAAGGATATGTGATTCAATCCAATACCAATTGATAAACAGGGAATTAAATAGATAAATTAAGCGATAGGATAGATCAAACCAGTATGCAAGTGGAGCGTCGGCCTCGATTCAAGACGATCTCGAGATAGAGCAATAATAATAACTGTAAAGAATTGAAACACCAATGAGGAACAGTAATGAACGGTAAGCAAGATAAAAAGAGCAGTGGATGTGTGTATTCTTATTAGTGAATTCCCTTCTTACAAATGAATGAGATTCCTCCTTATATAATAGAGGAGTTCTAAACAAGATACACTTCTAATCATAGTAGGAAATCATATTGACAATTGATTAACTACCGAAGATCAATCCACTCCGAAATTCATGCCACGATCTTCGATCCATCGCGGATATCTCGCTCTTTCCATTACTGAACTATACCGGCATAATTTCAAAGTTTGCCCTTTTCTGACCTCAATTAGGATGTCGACCTCGATCTTGGAAAGCAATTTCAATCTCGGACACAACGTCTTGGCTTTTCAACGTGGTATCTTTTTTCGATCAAAGAATGAAATCGGGTAGCCCTGATTTCCACTGTATACAACTTACTATAACAGTAGTCATAAAATTAATGTTTTATCACGTTAATGCAACTGGACTTTACTTACTATAATAATAAAGTCATAAAACCTTTCTCATTGTAACAATCTAATCACCTCAATGCCTAGCTTTTGTTGTTAGACCGCAAAAGTTTTAATGACTTCATTGTTATGATGCGTAAAGTTCACTTACTTTAATATTTCAAAAAAATAATTTTTATGACGATAAAGGAAGAAGATCGCACCTGACAACCAAACCTAAAACTAGCTGACCCAGCCTGTTTGGCATTTGGCAGGTGTTGAAATTAACTCGTCATTTGGCAGTTAATTAAGGCAGTCGCATTGATCTTGCTTAGAGGATCTCTGGCTTTAAGTGTGCTCTCTGAATTAATTGAGCCACTCGAAACAATCGAAAGTACAAAAAAAAAAAGCATTCTACATGTTTCTCTTTTAAAAATTAAAACAAACCCCTATAGTTTTTTCCACAATTCTTAGCTCAAAAATCTTGCCGCCGGCAGAGAATATACCCAATTTTACAAGTCAAAAAACACACCAAAGGTTGCGCCATAATTTGGAGTCTTGTGAAGCTTGGCTTGCTAGAGCCCTGTGTCCATGGCTCCATGCATGTGACGTAATTTTTTTTTCCTTTTTAGTAAAAGATAAATTGCACAAAAAACAAGGGGGAAAAATCGAGAACAAGAACAAGACAGGGCGGCCCTTCCATAGAGTAAGTAAAGCAACTGCTTTAAGCCTCACATTTATACTAGGGGCTCCAGTTTTTGTTACACCTAATAGGTTATGTATAAGTTTTTAAAAAAATTGTGAAGTTAAAAAGTTTGATTTCTTTCTTTAACAAATATAGAGAAGAAGGATATGCAACTGCTATGATTTTTGCCAACGAAATTGCACTTGAAATGAATATCGAACTCGAATTCCGTAAGAAACATGTGATATATAGAAAATAACAATTTGATGAGAATGTTGATAATGAAATCTCAAAATCTTTCGAAGAGTACTTTAGAGTTGATTACTTTTATACATAGTATACAAGATTATTTTTTCACTTCAAAATAAGTTTGAATAATTCGAAGCATATGAAAATATTGTAAATTTTCTATTTAGCGGTCAAAACTAAGATCACTAGATGATGAAAATTTGAAAAAATATTGCCTCAATCTTGAATGTTCTTTAAAGCATAATAATCAATTCGATATTGATGGTATAGATTTATTTTCTGAATTAAAAGTATCAAAGAAAATAGTATAATTAGAAGATGGAGTAGCCGTTTAATTGATACACTCAATCAAATATAAATATTTAATTTTTTTCCAAATATCTATATTGCTTATAGAATAATGTTAATATATTACCATTGCTTCAGCGGAAAGAAGTTGTCAAAATTAAAATTGATAAATCTTACCTAACATCAACAACGTCTCAAGAAAGATTAAATGGGTTAGCTATATTGTCAACTAAGAAATACTTATTAGGAGTTATTGATTATAAGAAAATTATTAATTACTTTGTATCTAAGAAAAGTTTAAAAAAATAGACTTTAAATAGATAAATAAATAAAAAAAATTAAAAAAAGTTAAAACCCCTTATATAATTTGACTTTAGGCCACAAAATTCGTAAGGCCGCTTTGGGAACAAGAAGAAGAGCAGCTAGCCCAGTTGTAAAACCTTATTGCCGACCTATTGGAATTTAATTTATAATAGTTGGTGTCGAAATTGTTTTTTTTTTTGTAATTTAAGGACAAGGTTTAGTGGCAGAAGATATCTTTTTATAATGTCAACCAATGCTTATAGCCAGAGGGGAAACAAACTAATGCTTATATATTGATCCCGACAATTAAAAATGATTTGAATGTCTACTCTTCTTTACGTAATCAAGTTATGCTCTTGTAATTTATGTAGGGTCGTTGTGATTTTTAACACAATCCTTTTATATAATCTAGCTATGTAGGCGTGAACGAAGTGGCCACCGTACATAATTCCTATTGGTTTGATAATGTAATTAGGATTAATAAACTTTATCCTATAAAATAATGGACCTACCTTAAGTAATTAATTAAGAAAATATGTGAAAATAGTACGGGCTAGCCAGTTTTCGGACAGGTAATTGAAAAATAGTCATTATTTTGCTGCAACACGAAAAGTTCAAGCATAATATATTGGAGATTGGTGCATCTGTGTATGAATTTCCATCATATTATGTTGGAATTCCAGCACATGGAAAATTCCATCATAATATACTCAAGATTGGAGCACATGTATATAAACTTCCAACATATTATGTTGGACCAATATATTATATCGGAACTCCAGTATATTATGCTGGAAGTCAAGTATATTATACTGGAACTCCAGTATATTATACTGGAAGTTCACATATAAAAATTCAAACTCCAATATATTATGCTAGAATATTTTTCGGATTTTGAATAATGTTTTCGTTCAAATTTATCTTTACATGAAAAGTGGCTAAATTTCGACTACTTTAAAACTGTGGCTATTTTTCAATTACCAATTGAAAATCTAGCTATTTTTGAATTTCACCTAGAAGTTATGCATGCCTCACAATATCATTAAAATAGCACGGTCTAGCCAGTTTTCGGATTGGTCATTCAAAAATAGTCAGTGTGCCAAGTCATTAACAAAATAGACACTATTTTGCTGCGACAGAGACCGGTCCAGCATAATATAATAGAGTTCGGTGCACCCTATGTATGAACTTTCAGCATATTATACTGGATCGGTATACTTTGTTGGCTCCAGTATAATATACTGGAGATTGGAGCACCGATGCTCCAAACTCCAGTATATTATGCTGGACCGGTATATTATACTGGAACTCCAGTATATTACACTGGAGTTCCAGTATATTATGCTGGAGTATTTTTTCGGATTTTGAATAGTGCTTTCGTTCAGATTTATTTTTACATAAAAAAAATGGCTAAATTTCAATTACTTTTAAAATTATGGCTATTTTTTCTCCCCACAGTATCCAATCCCCACCCCACTTTCCGTAGCCATTTTTTATGGAAGTAGAAAAAGCAAAGAAACTGAAGAATAAATTATTAATCAGTATAAGAATGCATCCAGTATAAAAGTTAAAAATTCAAATGCTTTTCGCCATGTCAGGAAATCGTGGCCCTGAGTACGACTAGTCCCTTAATTATTTCGTTTGCCCCCATCGTGAATGGCGATCTAATTTAAATTTGTTGATTGATTTGATTTCTTTTTAACTACAGAGAATCACATAGGAATGAGGAACCCTAGACCTCAAGCTACCAAGAACCATGTAAATACAATACAATTCTCAAAAGCATCAAATGTGAATATCAAAGAATTCCGAATATAAAGAGATTTAGGAAATGTTTTTAAATGAGTGGGGATGATAAGAAACATACATAGCACGTCATATTAATTCTTTTGTGAGTCGCGGGAGATTACATGATTTGTGAAGTGAAATATGCTCGTTTATGTGTTTCTATGTGTAGGAACGAGTTTGGTGATAAATGATCAAAAAATAACAATTTGACACAAAAAGAAAGAGATAGAAAGAATTGAGAGCTCGTCCAGTCTCGTGCATGGCACGAAAGCGGACATGAAAAAGGAGAAAACTGAAGGCACAAACTAGCGAAGTGATGCGAAGGCACGGATCGCTTCGCGAACTAAAAAATTGCAAAAGCTGAGTCCGCGTCCATGGGCGCGCGACGTGCGAAGGCAGACCCGGATTCCAGCCCTTCTATCCGAGATTGGATTGTATTGGACGACCCTCCACCCTACTTAGGTCATATAAATACATGCTAAACATGATTTTTACAGAACTTTGGAGGAGGAGACACTACTTTAGGATTACACAAGACCTTTTGAAGCAAGAACACACTTGAAGCAAGGAGAAGGATTCAACTCCACGTTTTTTCCTCTTTCTTCCTCTATTTCCATTATTGGTTATGAGTTATAGTATTATATTTTTTCATACTATTATGAATAGCTATTTGTTATCTAGGATTTTGATGGAACCTTTTGGAGGATAAATTCATGTTAAGTTTGAATATAATTTAGTTTTTGAATTTTTGTACTTGCTCAATTACGTGCTTATTTATGTTGGTTGAATGCCCATCAATTGACTGTGCCTATTTATTATGTATTGCTTGGGAAATGGTACATATTTAGGTAGTTGTTGAATAATGTCACTCCTAACGTATATGAGGAATCAATACGGCGGGTTTAAATGTGGGTTTAGGAATAACAAAGTCTTGACGTGGTCATAGTGAGCGGTGAAATTGTGCCAGCTAGCGTAGTTCGGAAGAATATGTCCAGTAAATTATGGTAGTTTCTCGGGATAGAATTAAGAAATATAAAGTGCTCACAATCAGTAGATAATAATTAGGAGAAATTATAGGAGACGTAGCGGGAAGGATTCTAACAATTGGAAAAATCATAACTCTAGGCCTCCTTAATCTTGTCTAAAACCCTTAGTATCTTTAGATGTTAATTCACTCCTTTAATTTGTTAGTAAATTAGTTAGACATAAGAATTTTATATTTATAATTTAGAAATTATTCGAACTTGTCTTCTTGGTGATAGTGAACAGTTGTAGTTAAACCTTAGTTCTCTGTGGGATTCGACTCTGGACTTCTAGACCAGATTATATTTGCAGCGACCACTTATCCTTTTTAGGACTAGAGTTGGGCGTGATCGAATTTTGGCGCCGTTGTCGGGGAACTAACAGTGTAATTGTAGGTTTACATATTGCTAGGTTTCAAGTTTGAACTTTTATTTTGTTTTCTAGTATTTATTTTTTTTATTTTTGTTTTACTTGTTGATTTGAGAAACATGGAATCTTGGAATTATGATAGTTTTGATGTTGCTACTTCTACTTTTGATCCTCCTTATGTATATTGTGGAGGAATCCACCCATGGTAAAATTATCAAAATATTCCCGAGAGCGAATTATGTGCACCAACTCAATCTTATGTGTGGAATGTGTGTGATATGTGTGGGATCAAGATGGTCACTTTCATGATTGTACTTGTCACACCTCCTTTTTTACCTACACATGGGAAGGGTGTATATAGGGAGTTTTTCCAATTAAAGGACAATCGAAACGGGATTTATTTTATTAAAATTCAGAGTCGCCACTTGGAAAATTTATGGTGTTCTAAGCCACCGGTTGAATCCCGAATCGAGAAAACTTGACTCTGTTTAACAGTCCGTGCACCAGAAATCAGGGTAAGAAATTCTGTTAACCCAGGAGAAGGTGTTAGGCATTCTCGAATTCCGTAGTTCTAGCACGGTTGCTCAACTGTTATAATTAGCCTATTATCTGATTTTAAAACATTCTGAACCTACGTGCATTTTAATGTACAACCGCTTTTATTTATTTTAGAGAAAATTTAACGTCGTCTAAAATATGTCTTTGGACCGTGCCACATGAAATGCACCCGCAATCCGAAACACATTTTATTCAACGCTATCACGATTTGGATTTGGGTCACATGAAATGGACACCCGAGTTTGGGAAAGTAATATTATTCAAATAACGCGCCTAAAGCAACTACGCGTTTTTAACTTTACGAGGGCCATGAAAAATTTGCTAAATGGCACACCTCGATTTCTAAAGAGCAAACACATTAATTAAATGAGGGCCATGCATTTAAAATTTTATTTGGCACGGCGCACCTCAACCCCAATTTAAAAGGATATTCAAACTAGATGTTTGAGGGCAATAAGTTATTTTCGTTATCTAATATTGGCTCGCCTCCAGTAACTAAAATAATAAAATAAAGCTTAAAGGAGTTATAACTATTCCTAAGTTGATGCTCAAATTCATATTATTAATCACAATGCCGGCATTAGGCGAATCTTAATCCGTCCTCATTTTTTTCAAAGCTTGGGCCTGGCTTGAGGCCCAATGCCCAATTGCAATGAAATTTCAACCCCCAACGGAGATCTAGGCATATGCGGTCTTGGGGAGAACCACATTGGTGCCAGATTGACGCAACAGTAATTCATTCATACAACTTCTAACTTTGAAACAAATATTAAATCTCACGGCACATATGAGAATTACATTCAAGGTCAAGACATGCTTTAAAAATCTCGATTATGTTACTAAAATGTGTGTACAAATTGCCCACCATTTAATAAGACTACACGGCCTTAAGCTTTCTAAAAAAACGAGTGCAAGTATTAAAACCAAACTCACAAGTTTCAAATCTGATTTTAAACTTAAGTTCTGCTTACAACCCTTTAAACATTTAAGAACTTATGTGCGAATATGGACAACACTAAGCTAATGCCCCTGAAATTAGTAAACCAAGTCTCAGGTTTGTGCACAACTGAATTTGAATATGTGATGTATAAAAGCCAGGCCCAATCCAGACTTAAGAGCCCAGATATTGCCCAGGCCCAGAATCAAGGAGTCAGACTCGAGTTCGAGTCCCTACCAGCAGCAAACCTGTTGCACTTTAACATGATAAATCTCCCCCAATTCCACTTCATATGCATGCTCAATTTTAACTATAGTAACTTTGCAATTAACAACATACTCCTGTAATTTGAACTCACAAACACATCATGGATCTAAAATCAATTGACACTTCTATCAATAACAAAACCTAGAGAATTGAACAAATGGAAGTCAGTAACTCTAACAATAGCCCCATTACAATTCCAGCATTAAGAATCAAAGTTCTTAAGCATAATCTTCACGTTAAGCATGCTGAGATAAGAAATTGACACTACAAATTGAGAAAGAAACTAAAGAGGAAGAACATCTGATAAAAGGAAAACATAATCTTCATCTCTCTTCAACAAAACACTTCATGAACTATTCTTTACATGCTTAAATCAGGGATATGTACCTGGAGATGGAAGGAAACAAGGATTAAGGATTAGCAGCAATAACAAAGATCAACAGCAAGAAACAACCAGTGAACCAGTTTTAAACCAAAATGATGCTCAGCCAGTCCACAAAACAGCTTCAATCGAGTATTAACTCAGCTGGTTTCAGTCCAAACTTAAAACAGCTAAATTCAATCCATCTCAATACCAGATGAATCAGAAATGGCTTCAGCAAATTAAAAGCTAAAAAATCAGAGAAGGGGTTCAATAGAACAGTAGTTTTTCTGAAATTCTTAGTCGTGTTTTAATTTTCTGGATCCTCCTCTTCCTAGGTCTCTTGGGTCTGCCTTTTAATGCAAGAAAAGGAGATGAGCAAGCCAATAGGGCAACCTTTCAGATTTTAGTTTTTACCCTTTAGCCCCTTTTTCAATTTGCTTTTAGCTTAGAGATCCCTAGCCAGTTTCTGTTTTGCTTAACTATCCTCAGTTCAAATATCAGAGTTTCAAAACAGCCCCCTCCCCAACTTCCTAGAAGCTTCCTTTTCTGTTACAATGAGATTCCCTATACTAATTTCCCTACATTACCCTTTAAGACCCCTGTTATTTACCCTTTAACTACTGGCAGACCCAAAGCAGATGTGAGTCAAGGTGACCTGGTAAATCTAGACACCAAGTGAGGCCTGGCTTAAACGGCCCAATACAGTCAAGCCCAAATCGAATGAAAAGGAAACAAGGTTGTGGGTATTTTAGAACAATCTTTGTGAACTTGTTATCAATTTATCAAACACAAACCATCAGATTGGCCTTGACTTTCGAGCTAAGCCATGACTAAAATCAGTAATCGGCGCCCAGAACCAAAAAGAAACTCAATGACTCTTATCTCCTTTTTTATGGAAAACAAAACTAAAATTGCTTGTAAATAGAAATTGAGAACCAATAACAGAATCGACAAATCAAGGAAAATAGATGGAAAGGAAACAAAAGAAGATATTAATATCCCAGTGACTTTATCAGAGAAAACTAACAGAAGGGAAGAGGATGTACAAAATAAAGAAGAAACACAGAGATAAGTAAGGAGAGAGAAACCGAAAGAAGAAATACCTCACCCTACGCCTTTGATAAACTCCGGCCAGTTTGATTTAGATCAAAAACGAGTGTTAGTCGGGTTGTTCTCGTGAGAACAACCATCTAACACTCATTTCGGGTCGAAACGATCTCGATGCTTGGCGAATAACATTGACCTTGCATGACGGAACAGAGGTAAGGAAAGAATCAGGGTTCCATTTTTTACGATATGAAATTAAAGACCATTGGAGGGGATTTGGGGAAAAATGGTTGTAGTTTAGTGCTTAAAGGACTGTGGAGATTATGTGGTCGAGATTTGGTGGCGATTTGGAGCTGTATCGCCGGTAACAATGGGGAATTAGGGTTTTGACATGGAGGAGACGAAGTACAGGAGTGTTTGGATGAACTGAGTGTCTTCTGAAGTTTCAGACACTCTTATGTGATTGAGATATATGTTATGGACCGTCGGATGAAGCAAGATGAAGGGCCAGGATTTGTTAAGGCAAACTGAACTCGAAACGACGTCGTTTCAACGGCCTGGGTGATGGACTACTTGAACCGGGTAAGACAAAGGACCTTGGGCCTGGCTTGGACGAGCTAATGGGGGGAGCATTTGGGCTTGTCAATGTTAGCCCAAAACACCCCTTTTCTTATTTCCAATCCCTTTCTTCTTTTTTTTTTCCAAAATTCTTTTAAATTTAAAAATAAAAATAAACCTAAATTAATCACTAATCAGATTATGCTATTACATTAATTAACTTTAAATAAAATTTATCACAAATAATTAAAAACCAAATTCAAGGAAAACTGCCAAAGTTCGAAATTAAAAATAAAAAGTGCAAAATAAACTATTTTTGTGATTTTTCATATCTTATAAAACAAACTAATTTACTAATTAATCTAAAAAAATATAAAATTAAACCCTAAATGCAGATGCAACATATTTTTGTATTTTTCATTAATTAAACAAAAATAAAAATGCACAGACCAATGCAAACAATTATAAGAAAATGCCACAAAATCTACAAAAATTGCAAATAATGAAAGGAAATTATTTTGTTTTGAATTTATGAGAGTAATTCATATAGGGCAAAAATACGTGCTCACAGTACTTATATTTCTTATTCTCCCACAACCCCTTACATAGCACACGAATAAATGATGAAAAGTGCATATTTTTTAGTTTGCATATTAATTCTTTTGTGAGTCGTGGGAGATTACATGATTTGTGAAGTGAAATATGCGTGTTATGTGTTTCTATGTGTAGGAATGAGAAAAAGGAGAAAACTTAAGGCACAAAATAGCGAAGTGATGCGAAGGCACGGATCCGCGAACAAAAAAATTACAAAAGCTGAGTCCGCGTCCATGGGCGCGCAATGTGCGAAGGCAGACCCGGATTCCAGCTCTCCTATCCGAGATTCGATTGTATTGGACGACCCTCCACCCTACTTAGGTCATATAAATACATGTTAAACATGATTTTTACAGAACTTTGGAGGAGGAGACACTACTTTAGGGTTACACAACACCTTTTGAAGCAAGAACACACTTAAAGCAAGGAGAAGGATTCAACTCCACGTTTTTTCCTCTTTCTTCCTCTATTTCCATTATTGGTTATGAGTTATAGTATTATATTTTTTCATACTATTATGAATAGCTATTTGTTATCTAGGATTTTTATGGAACCTTTTGGAGGATAAATTCATGTTAAGTTTGAATATAATTTAGTTTTTGAATTTTTATACTTGCTCAATTACGTGCTTATTTATGTTGGTTGAATGCCCATCAATTGATTGTGCCTATTTATTATGTATTGCTTGGGAAATGGTATATATTTAGGTAGTTATTGAATAATGTCACTCCTAACGTATATGAGGAATCAATACGGCGGGTTTAAATGTGGGTTTAGGAATAACAAAGTCTTGACGTGGTCATAGTGAGCGGTGAAATTGTGCCAGCTAGCGTAGTTCGGAAGAATATGTCCAGTAAATTATGGTAGTTTCTCGGGATAGAATTAAGAAATATAAAGTGCTCACAATCAGTAGATAATAATTAGGAAAAATTATAGGAGACGCAGCGAGAAGGATTCTAACAATTGGGAAAATCATAACTCTAGACCTCCTTAATCTTGTCTAAAACCCTTAGTATCTTTAGATGTTAATTCACTCCTTTAATTTGTTAGTAAATTAGTTAGACATAAGAATTTTCATATTTATAACTTAGAAATTGTTCGAACTTGTCTTCTTGGTGATAGTGAATAGTTGTAGCTAAACCTTAGTTCTCTGTGGGATTCGACTCCGGACTTCTAGACCGGATTATACTTGCAGCGACCGCTTATCCTTTTTAGGACTAGAGTTGGGCGTGATCGAATTTTGGTGCCGTTGCCGGGGAACTAACAGTGTAATTGTAAGTTTACATATTGCTAGGTTTCAAGTTTGAAATTTTATTTTGTTTTCTAGTATTTAATTTTTTTTATTTTTGTTTTACTTGTTGATTTGAGAAACATGGAATCTTGGAATTATGATAGTTTTGATGTTGCTACTTCTACTTTTGATCCTCCTTATGTATATTGTGGAGGAAACCACCCGTGGTAAAATTATCAAAATATTTCCGAGAGCGAGTTATGCGCACCAACTCAATTTTATGTGTGGAATGTATGTGATATGTGTGGGATCAAGATGGTCACTTTTATGATTGTACTTATATTTCTTATCCCCCCCCCCCAACCCCTTACTATGATTGTTCTAATTGTAATTGTGAGGTTAACACGAACAAAGAACATGGGGATGACGGTCTGAAAGAGATCAAAGATATGCTAAGGTACCTTGTGAAAAAAAATAATGAGACACAACGGCGGGTACAAAGGCAAGATGCAACTATTCGCAACTTGGAGGCTCAAGTGAGTCAAATAGTTGAAACTTTTAATGCTCAATATGTTAATATTATGGATTGTAGCCCGGAGCAGTGTGCATTAGAGATGGAAATTAATGTGCCAATGGAGGGGTCCAAAGTAGAACCCCAACACTCTAACCATCTATAATTTGAGGATGCCGATATTGAAGAAGTAATATTAGAGGTAACCAAGGACAATAAGTATAAAAATTTAGTTGACTCTAGTGTGATTGGATTTGAGGATGTCGAAAATCTTGAAGTTCATGTATTTGAGCATGCTGGACCTCTTTCCAAATATTTCTCTACATTATGATCGGATGGTGAAATGAGAATGGATCTTTACGAGCATAAAAAAGGAATCCAGGGAAGAGGTAGATGAGCCTTATAATTTAAAATTTTCAAGGTCGTCTAGGCAAGGTGACACTCCTCAGTGGAGAGCCAAAAAGTGCATGAGAATTTATTTAATTTTTAGCTCGTAAGAATTTAAACCGCCCCAGGAGCATAATCATAAACATGAAGCAAAACTTGGGGTTCAATTCATATACTCAAGGTGGAGGCAAAAAGTGATTCGCGTCATGCCGCGACGTTAAATCAAGCGCTTGTTGGGAGGCAACCAAGACTTCTTTCTTTTATTTTTATTTTTAATTTTTATTTTATTGTCTTATTTTTGTAATGTCATTTTTTATTTTCTAGGATCATAAGAAGCAAAGCCATTGGAAGAAAGCAAAAGCAAGTGGGATGGTTAGAATTAAGTGTGGGGTGCCCGCACAAAGAACCAAATTTGGGAGAAGTCGAAGCATTCCATGAGCTGTTAATACTTCGGCCTTTGGCCTACCAGGGAGTTTCTTTTACCCTCTTGTATTTATGAGTGTGAATTGGGAATAATACATAATTTTAAGTGTGGGGTGAAGAGACTATTTGAGTAATTTTCTATGCTATTTTAGTTGTATTATTTTATGTGTGTTGGAAAAAATCAAAAATTAAATAAATAAATAAAATTAGGTAGAAATAATCCCTCTTGATTGTTCTTATGGTCACGAATCTTTTCCAAGGGATAACTCATTAAACCAGGTAGTAGTTTTTTTTTCTTATAGGTAGAATTCTCAAAAAATAATTTGGTCTTTTCTCAACAATGAACCTCCTAGACAGTTTTCTTGAGGGTTTAAAGTCCAAAGAAAAATACAAAAAAACAAAAAAGTTCATTATTTTTTCTTTTTGAATTGATAATGGAATGGGAAGAACTTGAGTATCTATGTATTTTGACATGTTTTATGTTGGGGCTTAGAGTTGGAGCATTAGTGCTGAGTACTTTCTTCTTGAGTCTTGTGACTATATGCCTTGAGAGTATATGTGACTTATTCTGACATTTGGGCTCATCTTTTGACTCCTATTATGTACATCCTACGTGATTGAATTATATTATGACTGTGCTGGTTACTTTAACTTGAGAGTCGAGTCTACGCCGTCCTGAATAAGTCATGTGCATTGTGTGAGGTGAGATTTTGGTTGTACTCTGCTATCCCTTGTTAGTCTAGAACTTGCCCCGCGTGTGACTCGAAGTAAAATGATTAAGTCTTGTGAGTTTAGAAAATGATAGGCATTTCTTTTATTGACCATTCAGTCTATTTGTCTACCAATGACAAATATTATCCTTTGTTAGCCCGTTTGAGCCTGTAAACTTTTCTTTTGTACCCACATTACAAGACGAAACCCTTTTGTTCTTAATCAAATCTTGTTGAACCTTTACCTCCGAAAGCACTTAAATCGTTAGAAGTGAAGAAAAAGAGATTGGGTACTTTTTGAGTGGAATCATAGAAAGGCCAAAAGGTGTTTGTATGAATAGAGAGAGCTACTAGCAGGAAATACCAATTTATGGAGAGTGTTGAAAAGATTTTGAACAAAAAAAAATACAAAAAAAAATCCATCCAATTCACTTTGGTATGTTCCAGTGGTTATGCAGATGTGCTTAAAGTCAACGGGCTACGTTATTTACGGTGTCGTAGTGATATGTTGAGTGATCATGAAGAAGATGTGCTTAAAAGTTAAAGTGTATTGTATTAAAAGTACTTACGATTGTTAGTCACTATAATCCATATCTATCCTACCCGTCCTTTAGCCTACATTACAACCCATGAAGACCTAATTGATTCTAGACTTTGCGAGCTTAAATTAGTAGAGACTTACATTACGGGCAAGTCTATAGTACGAGCTTTGGGGCCACATGAGTTTCTTTGCGAGAGTGAGTAAATTCTTTCATTCTGCGAGTCCTTAAATTATACTTGACTTCATATTTGAGTGTGCGGACTGATTACTCTCTTTGTTTTGTTGGTGAGAGCACATGCGTTATAACGGATTGGTACGGAGCTCGTATCTTTAGTTTGTACAAGAATCAAGTCACGAAGAGGAATGTAGTGGAGTCAATTTTTGAGTTTAGGATGTTAGAAGAGTCACACAAATATTTTAAATAATTTTGGCATGAGTTTAGAACTTGAGGAAATGTATGAAGAGCGCATATGGTGGGTTCTAAGCGTTGATATAGACCATTGTCATTGGTGTGATGCTTGAGTATATTTTGAAAGATCTTTCTTGCCTATGCGCTTAATTTTAAGTTGCTCGAGGACGAGCAAGAGGTTAAGTATGGGGTGATAATAAATGATGAAAAGTGCATATTTTTTAGTATATTTGCATATTAATTCTTGTGTGAGTCGCGAGAGATTACATAGTTTGTGAAGTAAAATATGCTCATTATGTGTTTCTTATGTGTAGCAACGAGTTTGGATGATAAATGATCAAAAGATGACAATTTGACACAAAAAGAAAGAGATGGAAAGAATTGGGAGCTCGTCCAATCTTGTGCATGGCACGAAAACGAACGCAAAAAAGGAGAAACCTGAAGGCACAAAACAGCGAAGTGATGCAAAGGCACGGATCGCTTCGCGAACTGAGAATTTGCAAAAGCTGAGTCCGCGTCAATGGGTGCGTGACGCGCGAAGGTAGACACGTATTCCAGCTCTCCTATCCGAGATTGGATTGTATTGGACTACCCTCCACCCTACTTAGGTCATATAAATACATGCTAAACATAATTTTTACAGAACTTTGGAGGAGGAGACACTACTTTAGGGTTACACAATACTTTTGGAGGCAAGAACACACTTGGAGCAAGGAGAAGGATTCAACTCCACATTTTCCCCTTTCTTACTCTATTTCCATTATTGGTTATGAATTCTAGTGTTATAGTTTTGCATATTGTTATGAATAGATACGTTACCTAGGGTTTTGATGGAGCCTTTTAGAGGATGAATTCCTGTTAAGTTTGAATATAATTTAGCTTTTGAATTTCTTTACTTGTTCAACTACGTGTTTATTTTTGTTGATTGAATGGACATCAATTGATTGTACCTATTTATTATGTATTACTTGGGAAAGGGTACATATTTAGGTAGTTGTTGAACAACATCACTCCTAACGTATATGAAGAATTAATAATGCAGGTTTAAAGGTGGGTTTAGGAATAACAAAGCCTTGACGTTGTCATAGTGAGCAGTGAGATTGTGCTAGCTAGCGTAGTTCGGGAGAATATGTCTAGTAAATTGTTGTAGTTGCTCGGGAGAGAATTACGACACCTAAAATGCTCACGATCAGTAGAGAATAATTAGGCAAAATTATAGGATACGTAGTGGGAAGGATTCCGATAATGGGGAAAATCATAACTCTAGACCTCCTTAATCGTGTCTCTAACCCTTAGTATTTTTAGTTGTTAATTCACTCCTTTAATTTGTTCGTTAATTAGTTAGACATAAGAATTTTCATATTTATAACTTAGAAATTGTTCGAACTTATCTTCTTGGTGATAGTGAACAGTTGTAGCTAAACTTTAATTCTCTATGGGATTCGATTCCGGATTTTTAGACCGGATTATATTTGCAGCGATCGCTTATCCTTTTTAGGACTAGAGTTGAGCCTGATCACACACCCAGTTAACTCAAGATTGAGCAGAATAAACCTGGATCTCAATTGTTTTTTGAGCAGAATAAACCTGGATCTCAATTGTTTTTCCTTTCTCTTTATTCTTTTTCTTGTTAAAGAATATGTTCATATTTTTCTAATCCCATATAATTTGTGGTCTGAAAACTTAAACTTGCAAATAGCCACCCTGAAAATTGAAGCTTAAGACCTTATGTGACAACTTGAGTCACTCCGATTGTAGCATGATATTATCGGATTACAAATGTCCCTAACATTATTCAATTTTAACGCTAGAGGTTCATCTATCCATTTCTGAAAGAAATAGAACCATGTAAAATTAAAATTAAAAACCATGTTAAACGATATTTTTAGCTAGAGAATAAAGAATTTAAGTCAATATAATATGGGCAGGTATTGCTTAAATAATTGGCTTTGGTTA
This sequence comes from Nicotiana tabacum, assembly GCF_000715075.1. Taxonomy (NCBI): domain Eukaryota; kingdom Viridiplantae; phylum Streptophyta; class Magnoliopsida; order Solanales; family Solanaceae; genus Nicotiana; species Nicotiana tabacum. Next base: position 139,911,420 of record NC_134082.1, read on the forward strand.
AGAGAGTGTGTTTAATAAGCATTGGAAGGACTCGTTAATCACATTTCTCCCATTTGTATAGTACGAAAGGGCAAAGGTGACTGGATGCGGATATTACCAAAAACTTCTACAATTTGTCTGTGAAACTAGCCATCAAGAAATTAGCCTCCGTTTATAATCTATTCCTTTCAAAATATTAGCCTCATTAATTATTTGGAAATAAAACGATTTCGTGTTAACTAAACTTGCCTAGTTGATGAAACATATATTTGTACGTAATCTGACTGGAATATGAATAAGTCGATTGTAGACGAGTAGGAGGAGATCAACGCCTATATGTGTCATAACTCATAACCATTCAAACCAGGTACATTATTTATCCAGATACTCGAATTTCATTAAAACTACAACTCCATAATTAACTATTTTTTAAGAAAGGCAAAAGTGCTTTAACAAATTCCACCAACGTGCAGATAAGAAGTCCAAGTCTTGTCTACATGTCTCAAGACGTAAAAGTTCATGAGCAAATTTCCATTAGTAGCACGTGCAAAATTAAAGGTCAATTATCTGTTAAGCATCGACCACTTGCTGAAATTCTCAACTTGATATGTGCACTATATAAGATATAAGATGAAGAGATCAAGAAAAAACAAGATAGAAAAGCTACATATACTACTAGGCCAGGTAGCTATATAAAGTCAAGTTGCTACATATAGTACTGCTGCAGGTAATGCATATAACTAAAGAAATTCAATATACCTTTTGCGTCTTCCATCAGCAGCCTATATCTTTGTGTCTATATCTTAGGCGTCCTTTTTTAGCATTTGATTATCAGTAGTTATCTGATCATAGAAAAGTGAAAAGATGAGAGTATTCATAACCGTTTATCGTGGCTAAAAGTAAATATAAATCCCATAGCTGCCGTAATTTATTTTATTTTAATCATTTAGTTAGCTAGGATTAACATACATTATCCAATAAAATAATGGACCCCACCTTAAGTAATTAAAGGAAATATATACTAAAAAAAATTGAAGGCAATATAACATGCCTCCCAAAATCTGAACCCCACCCCCTGCCCCATTTGAAATAGAAATAGAAAAAGAAAGGACTAAAGGAAAACTAATCTGCAAGAAACTAAGAATGCACCCCATGTGGAAGCTCAATTGCTTTTCCTACGTCAAAGAATCGTGGCTCTGGTTCTAGTTGTCTTGCTTTTAATATGTACCGGAAAAAAATGGCAAATTTAAAATCAAGGCTTCAAAGCTTTTTTAATGGCTATCAATGGTGGAGAGTCAAACACCTTCAAAATATAATATTCATCTGCTACTAGCCAGCCATCTGAACTCCAATAAGAAAAGGGGAAGCCCAGGATCAAAACTCCAGCCATGAAAAAATTCAGATCAATAAAAAATATATTAATCTATTTCTTCGCCATTGTTAGAAAAATTATGAGCTTTAGAAGAAAAAAAACCTTATAGAAAGAGAGTTGATTTCAAAGAGAGAGGAAAAAAGTATCGTGATTGGGGAATTTACTAAATTAATGGGCTACAATTAAAAGAGACTCATATAAAACTATTATGTATATAATTGATAAATTATATATGACCATATAATTAAGTTAAAATTTGATTAGGGAGGATAAATAAGTTTAGACTACACAGGTAAATATCCGATTTAGAAATAAGTTCTTCCGACACTAATTGGATAACCTTGATGAGAAAGGCCCACTTTTGGCCTTCATTGGAGAAGGCGAAGGCTCTCCAAAGAGAAAAGAGCTCAGACCTTAACCAGGCCCAATTAGTTTTACACTAAGTGGGCTGTTTGCTTGTAAGGCCTTCTTTATGTAGAAATGACACCATATAGCCACTCTAAAGAACTGCTATTTAGAATTTGGCAATCGATCCTGAATTGTAGTTTACAATTCAATTTTTTGGGACACAATGTCCTGAATTGTTCAGAAATGAAGATTTCAATTTAAATTTTAAGATAAAATAAGTACTGACTAATCCCTAAATATCATCCCTAATAATGATTGTTTGTGTACTTCCCCTTTTTTATCCCCAGTAGAACTCAATCTTAAGCACCATTCTTACATTACTAATTCATAGGAAGCCTAGCATAAAATAACAACTAATATTACAAGTGAAGAGAAGGAAGTCTAGCATAACTACAAGTTTGCCAAGAAAATTAAAGTATTTCCACCATGAATGTCAAAAGCCGCAACTTCAACTTTTTTCTCTCATTGGTAAATTTTATCCCAAATATTTCACCTCGAATTATTTTAGTAATTTTTAACAACGTGTGTTTCGCTTTCTTTAAAATTTTGTGCGGCTAGTGGTTCTGACTTAAAAAGAGGAACATTGATAGGAGGACAGGCCCACTATTAAGGATTAGAGAGGGGCCAAAAGAAAATAGGAATTTTTACATGGGATTTTTTCCTAGTAATACTATAATAAAGACTATATCACCAATTTTCTCTAGGTTTAATAGTTTTTCCCAAATATCGTACTTTCTTTAACAATTTTTGTACAATTAGTATATTAACTTTCCAAGCCCGTACGTTTTAATACTACCGTAACAAACGCATTCAGTTACGAACGAGGTATCTGGGATTCATCTACCTCAAAATCCCTCATTCTCCTCCCATAATCTCCTCTTCTTTTTCCTACCATAAACAGAGTTGCGTAAAATCTGAATAGAATAGATTAAATCAGTGTTCTGCTGCATCTGATGAACAAAATTAGTCTGGAGATGAAAAATCTCTGTCACTGTGATACAATTTTGAAGTTTGACGTCGAGTCTAATTCAAAGCCTGGTAGAGATTTAAATGGCGACTTTGACAATCATGCTTCAACACTCAGGCCGATGGGATGTTACTGGCCGATATGTAGATTTCAATGTCGACGGAGTTGTAATCAACATAGAGTCAAGCTATAATGAGTTAATTTCAGTCATTGCTCGACAATTATCTATAGATACCTCTGTTAAAATAATGAAGATCAAATATATAGTCAATGACAGGTGCCATCCCATGAAAATTCACAATGATATGGGGCTACGAGTGTATATAGAGACGAAAAGGAACTACAAGGAGTTCGGAATGTATCCATTATGTATAACACTGAAGGAATTCGCGTTGGACTAGAATACGACAGACAATAATATCATTGCAGAGTCCTTCGAAAATGCACAAAATAGCCTGATACAATTACCATACAATGGTGATACATTCTGCAGTGTTTCTGAGAAAGTAAATTTGCTTGAGGTGGATCAATGCGATGACAATGGTGGTTGTGAGTGTTTAATAATAGCAGACACACTACCTAAAAGTATTGTGGTCAGTCAGATTTACCTAGACAAATATATGATTGTCAGTGCGATAACAATTATGAACAAATTTCAATTCAGGGTGAAAAGGTCATGTGAAAACAAGTAATTACTTTTGATAAATATACAAATATAATATTAGCATTCAAAGAAATGTATGTGTTCCTTGTTATTGTATTTAATTTTGTATGGTAAGCGGGTTAATTTCGCTTGATACTTTAAGTAAGTGGGTTTGTGTCAATTATTCAGTGCGATAAAAGGCTTTACTTTTGTATTATAATTGTATAACTTTTGTCAGTTAATTGTATTTTATCTTTTTTGACCTCCCAGCTACTGCCTCGAGTGCCTTAGCAAGCATTGTATATGGAAATTTAGGTCTACAAGCCTTAACAAATCAACTATGTTCAAGGTAAGGAAATTCAACAATGTACACACATGCTTGTTGATGGATAATACTTATACACATCGGCAAGCAACTGCCAAGGTCGTTGAGAGTATTATCATGACCAAATATGCCAATCCTAAAACTATATACACACCGAATGACATACAATTCAACATGCTGAAGGAATACGGTATGAACTTGACATACATGCAGGCATGGAGAGCACAACAAAATGCTTTTCAAATAATGAGAGGTGATACAAGTGAATCCTACAACCGACTACCTAGCTATTTATATATGTTGGAGAAGACTTACCCCGGATCAGTTGTGAGGCTAGAAAAAACAGATGGGGGTGCTTTTTGTATGCATTTGTAGCTTTATACACATCAATAAGGGGTTGGGAGTATTGTAGGGCAATTGTAGTTGTGGATGGTAGCTTCCTCAAATCAGCATACAGGGGGACCATACTAACTGCAAGCACACTGGATGCAGCAGGTAACTTCTGTACATTTAGTTGATTTATTGAAGTATATTTCTACTGTATGAACATACTGTGATATTATAATTCCATTTAGTTTTCTTTATTGTTAGTTGTAGCTATCTATATTGTTAGTACTTTATGTGTATATAATAGATATTTTATTCGAATATTGGGTGGTCAATTTATATATATCATATAGTGAAATGAATTTTGTCAATGGACCGGAAGTATATTACCACTTGCATACGCAATTGTTGATGGGGAAAATGACGCCCCGTGGAGGTGGTTCTTCGAGAGGTTCAAAGAGGCTTTTGGTGAAAGACCACAAATGTGTTTCGTGTCGGACAGGCATAAGGGTATCATTAAGGCTACGTCCATAGTGTATGACAACGTCCCGCATTTTGCGTGAATATGGCATATATGGAACAACGTAAAGACAAAATTCAAAAAGGCTCACGAACAACTGAGTTCGTTGTACTTTGCGTTGGCAAGAGCGTACACTATAGACGAGTTTAATGAACTAATGTCAAAGGTTGACGAGATAGACCCACGATTAAAACGTTACTTGTTTGAAATTGGCTACCAAAAGTGGTCTCATGTGTATGCAACGGTGAATAGAACTTGGATGATGACATCAAATATTGTAGAATCGATGAATGCAGCTAATAAAGACTTGCTAGTAACTGCTTTGTTAGAATTCATGAGGGCACTTATTGAAAGGTGGATAGCACCAACATGGAGAATGCTACGGGGTCCTTCACATTCTGATCGCTGCCGACGCAACACTACACTATGGTAGGAAGAGTGGATCGCAATGGCTTTTACCCGAATAGAGGTCCGGGATCGAATTTTTACAGGGAGCTAGTAGTGGAGTTGTATTTTCTGTCTAGCCTAGAGTTGCGGTTGTGCTTCTAGTGTCTCTTCAGGCATCTTTTGAGTTTTTGTATTTATAATTACTATTATAAAACTACGGATTAAAGTTAGATTATGCTAGGAGAATATTGCTAAGTTGTAATTATTGGGAAGGAAGAGAACTAGAGTCATGGCATTACCTTGGTGGCTAATTGACGGGTAGATGTTACTTAGGTTCGATTAACTTATTTAGGGCTTATGTTATAACCGTTGCACAATTTTACCCACTCTCACACCTCTCGGTAGAGAGAGTGATTTTGCCCAATTGACTTTCTAGAGACCAATTGGGTTGGCAAATTAGACCAAGCAACTAGGGTTCAAGTAGGGTGATTACTCTCCCGAGATTTAACCCGTTAATTGGGACTATCATTTCTCATGAGTCCATACCAATTCCTTGTTGGGTCAATTTTGAGGTCATAGACTCTCTTTCTCAAGAAGAGTTAAACCCACAAAGCTTGAATCAGTGTTTGCAACCACCAATTCTAAATTAAATCATAAAATCAACCCAAATAGCAAACACCCATAGTCAATCTAATCCTAGATGGCAACACCCATCAATTACCCACACTAGGGTTGAGCCACAATCCTAGCTAATGGGTTTAGCTACACATAATTAAAGAAGAAATTGAAGAAATAGATGAAGAACTACACATATTAATTAATTACTAAGAAGAAACTACAATAATCTATTGTTATTGGGAAGCAAATATGCCAAAATGGCTACAACACCAAGCGCAACTGTTCTTCTGTTCTCAGATCTGACCGCTCCTTTAAAAAAATAGTAAAATGTTCTATTTATACTAGGCTGGAAAAACTTGACAAAAATACCCCTGTGGGGTCAGTGCGGGCCGCACAAAATGAACCGCGACCGCACTGACTCTTGGGCTTTAGTTGTTTGATGACTTGAATTGGGGGATGCAGACCACGTGGGAGTGTACCGCGGCCGTGAAGGCAACTAGCGCGGTCCACGCAGACGTGACTGCGAACCGCGTGAGGACAAATACCCTTTGCTAAACCCTATGAACGCGGACCGCACATAGCAGGAGTGCGGCCGCGAAGCTTCTCCGCGGGCCGCGTGAATCCTACCGCGGATGCGTGACCTTAAGCTTGAAAATGTCCAGTGTTTGAACCTCCTAGTGCGGCCGGGGTCATTGTTACGCGGTCCTCACTAGGCCCCTTTTTCTTCACTTCTCTTGGTCTTTGATACTTGAGCAGGTTTCACTCTTTTTTGAGTCAATCTTTGATATTTCGTCACTTTGTCAATCAACCATGCAATCAAGCATAACTTGTGAGCATTTTGGGACTGTTTTTGTATCAATTTATACTCAAAGCATAGGAAAGTAGGGACATAAACACTTTAAAATCCTAACTTATCAACTCCCCCAAACTTAAACCTTTGTTTGTCCTCAAACAAACAAAATAAGACTCACCCCTTAAAGGAACATCTAAGTAATTCCAGCTATCCTAAAATAACCTCAACAAGCATCAATTGGGACTAACAATTGCCCTCAATACCAATGCATCATTAACACATTTAAAACTTTGAAAACTATGGATCAAGTGTGACACAAGAGCATCAAGAGTTGACACATTTCATCAAAGAGCTTTTCTTACTTACTTTGGTCATTGTGGAACCCAAACTCTCACATCCTCATCCCTAAGTGAACCTCACCTTTTAAGTATTGATACACAAATCGAAGCAAATGAAATTTCACTCATCTCTCTCAAAAAGGAAGGTCACAAGTCCGGCTCTAAGTACCATATGCTTGCCCCTTATGTAAGTATCTACTAATGTAAGGTCCCTTCAACTTGAGATCAAATAGGGCTTTTGTGGAGTCATTGTGAAAGCTTTTACGTATCGGTAGGACATATTTTTATTTACGTGGGTTCAATCTTCCCTTAAGCACTTCTTTTGATCATTTCGGCGCAACTTTCTTGGCTCTTTTTGACGATTTCACTTCTTCACAAGGGGTTAGAGAGACACATTGTCACTCTTTCTTATACAATTCAAAATATTTCTCCTTTTTCTACTTTCTCCACACCTTTTTCACATTTGTTTTCCTTGAATCCCTTTTTATTCTTGTTCACATGGGACTTTCTTTTTGTCCTTTTTCTTTTCTTGCTTTTTCATTGCCTTCTTTTCTTTCTTTTGTACCTTACTGCTTTGCTTCCTTTCTTGTCTCTCCCCCCAAATTTAGATTTTTGCCATTACTCAAGGGAAGATTTGGGTGCCGAGAGAGGGTAATCGTTTAGAACGGGTATAGGCTTGTAGCATTGGTTACTGAAAGAAAAAGGTTTAAGGCTCAAAAGGGTTAACTAGGGATTATTTCATTGGAAGGCTATGAAATTGTTCAACTTAGCATTTGGATCAAGGAGAGCCTATAATCATTTCTCAAGTCAAATTTCACCTAGGATTTCGCCTCAACAGACATTCAGGGCAAGTTCTAGACCATTGGCTTGGAACTTGGACTCAAATTTCAATTCCTCACCACACACGCTAGGGATTTGCTAAAGATATCGAATCGAGGGCCCACACCGACCTTAGTTATGATTTAAACACACAATGGTCCAAAAAGACCACATGATGATCGTTTGGTCAACGCAAGAGTCTCAAAGCTACGACTTTCACCATCCTGAACACAACATTATGTCTTTGACCATGGGATCAAAGGCAAATGTGCTAGGCCCAAGTGAAGCTTTGCTTGAGGTGCCTTTAACTACGCTAACAAAAACAAAAGAAAAATCAAAGAAACGGACTCAAACCCTTAAGAAGTTTGTCACGCCATCTACCATTGGGAAGAGCCACCCGGTTCGCACAATACTCCACCCTTGGAAAGAACCGTTGCATTAAGAAAACCAAGGGCTTATTGGAAACGCCAAAATCAAAACAAGCGGCTACGAGCCTAACTACAAAGCTAAAAATGAAAATTTTGCGAAAATAAAAAATAGAATGAATATTACAATAAGGGAGTAGAATATACAATGGGGGATGAATATATACAGAAATATAAAGTTATATACAGCCCAAAGTAAAAAAACACAAAATCAGTAAAAATAAACTTAGAATCTATATATATACAATCATCTAGAAAAAAGTAGGGCGCACCCCCACGAATAAAAGCTGGCATTATCCTCAATGCCAACTATCAAATAAATATCAAAACAAAAGAAAGAATATAGGATCTCTCTAGGCCTGGTCTGTCTGCATGGGATCATTAGTGGTCCCCAAGTCCTCTATATGTACGGGAACCTCACATTGGTTCCTGATCTCCTGCTGCTGGGACTGGGGCCTACTCCTGAACCGGCTGACTGATAGGTGCATCACTGGATGGGGTCTCCTCTGGGTCTCGTAGCTCAATAACTGCACCAACTGAACTGGGGAGCTTCCTCTTCTTTCTTGGGGGCCTGGGTGCCTGCTCTTGATCTTGATGTGGCTGTGGCACTGGTGCTGCTGCTGGGGCTGGATCCTCGAATAACAAGTCTAAAGGCATCTGGTTTTCCAATAGTTTGTCCACATCAGTCCGTAGCACTCTCACCGACTCCTTAGAAACCATTGACTTCCTAATTTTCTTGTGCTCCTTGGCAAGCTCCCTCAAAGCCCTGCCATGTGAATCCACTGCCATAGTCAAGGAGTCCCGAGTCCTCATAATCTTCTCCTAATTTTCTAGGAGCTTCTTCAGTGTGTCCTCAATGGACTGAGGAAACTGAGTAGTGGAAGGTGCTGAATGGGCCTCAACTGTAGCATACAATGTAGACAACTTGGATGTCGCAGTTGACATCTAGTTGTTCAAACTAGCTAGTGTCCGGCTCAACTGCTGGGCCGTGAAAGGATGAGTCCAGTAAGAAGGGACCCCCGTGTCATTTAAAGTACTGGGGCCAGCAGAGGAGGAGGGTCGTGGAGGAAAATCATCATCAGTGGTGACAATAGGCATGGTGGAAGGCTCTGTGGGGGCTCTACCGAAGACACTACCGCCACTGGCTCCTCAGACTGGCCAGCTGGAGTAGAGGAAGGTGGCTTGTAACTTTTGTCTTTGGGGTTGTCTGGCCCCTTCAAACTGTACCAGGAGAATGGAGCCACAGGTTTTACCTTGACGTCAAACGGTCTCTTCTCCACCTCCAATTCCCGGAAATACATAGCAAGGTTGCTAGGAAAAGGGTAGTTCAGGTCATGCTCGACCCCTACTGTAGAAATGGTACGGGACATCACATTGCCCACATTGATAGGATAACTTGCCATAATAGAAGCAATAAGAACCGCCCAGGCAAGTGGAATAGTCTGATCATGAGTAGTCGGGTCGAGCCGACTACATACAAAGGTCAACCATCCTCTAGCCTCGAAGTTGAAAGTTCTCCGAAGTATTTTGGTCCCTGCTTGTAACCATTCTGGAACCGTACCTGGGATTGCCAGGTATGAAGCTAACCACAGACGAACCTCCTCGCCCATTGCTAACTTTTCATTGTAAAGGAACTCATCTTCGTAAATGAACCCCAAATACTCATTCAACACCTTCCCGGTGAAAACCACATTTTTGTTTCTCACTTTCGTCACTTTAGTTCCTTTCAAGATATGAGCCGCATTGCTGTAAAACTCCTTGACCATATGCTCATTTGCCTTCAAACAATTGTCTTGAAAGAACACCCAACCTACTCGAGCCTGGAACTGTCTATGCACATTGGGTTTTAGGGGTAGAAGGTCTTTGTCAATAAAGCTCCACTCAAGTATCAACTTCCTTGATGACCACCATTCTCTAAATTTGTGGAACGCCACCTGGCTGATAAATCTATCTTCCCAAACTTCAGGTTTTCTCAACACCCCCAACCTGGGGCACCCCATTGTCCGGTACCTTATTATCACTATTAGTCCCGCCTTCTGCACTCTCCCCAAATACTGAAGCTGTGGGGGAGGTGGAGTATTCACCACTGCCTACTGCTGAGCCATCAGACGACTCAGAAGGTATACGTTGTGGGGCTTGGACAATATGTGAAGCCGGGACTGCAGTAGCTGGACCTGAATCATAATAGAGGTCCTGAGAGGGTACGTACTCGCTCCCCGATTGGTCGTCTATAACAATTTGTTTCCTTATTTTCAGTTTAGGTCAGGAAGTGAGTTTAACTTGTTTCCCTTTTCCTCCCCGGGAGGAGTCACCTTGGTCGGGTTGTTTAGCACCTCTTCCTTGTTGTTTTACCATTGTCTACAAACAAACACATCTAACATTGTTAGTTGAAGCACAGGCAGTGAAACATGTGACTGAATTAAAATTGCAGAAGCAAAATAAAAGTTGCAGACACTGCTGCAGAACCAGGCACCGCGGACCACACCATCAGGAATGCGATCGCGTTGGAGGCACCGCGGACCGCGGGCCGCATTGAACAAAACCCCAAGAAGGGTCTTCTCTGAATCTCACACCGCGATCCGCACAAAATGGGGTCGCGGCCGCGGTGAACCAGCGCGGACCGCACAAAAGTTACCACGGCTGCGCTGGACACAAGTTGTTCCTCAGTCATTCAAGCATCGCGGACCGCGTGGAAATGTAACGCAGATCGCGTTAGGGCACCGCGGACCGCACTAAGGCGACCGCGAGCTGCATTGAGTTAGGTTCTGTGAGTAAGCTAGGGATTGCATGCTTTTGTTCTATTTTTGTTCAACTTTTTACCCCTACTTGTACCTACTCATGTACCCAATCCTTAGTTATTTCAAACTAACATGGAAGCTACCCTAGACTAACAATTCTAAGACAATTGTGAAGGCAAAGAAGTTACAGACTACTGGCAAGCAATTAAAATAAAAATAAAAGAGTAATAATCAAAAATGCATGAAATGTTACCAGGATTATGAAGAATGAATACAATCTATCCACATAAGCAAGAATCTCAGTCTTGGACGGGGATGAACAGTAGAATTAGGGTTATGGGTTTCCAATTTGCAAAAAAGGTAAAATGAGACCCTTGGTCTCTATTTATAGAGCCCCAGTAGGACCCGTACTTACCTACCAGCACGGCCGCACAAAAGTGATCGCGGTTTGCGCTGGGTTTATTTGTGTAACCCCTCATGATGAAACCTACGCGGACCGCACAAACATGTAATGCGGCCGCATCAGCCCACCGCAGACCGCAGTAACTTGACCGCAGCCGCGGTGAAAAACTTCAGAGAGTCCCCCTTTTAACTCATGCCAATGCGGACCGCACAAAATGCACCGCGGCCGCACTGGCAATCTTCAGAGACTATGCCATTTTCCAACTTTGTTTTGCACTGCTTCAACACAATCCTTGCAACATCTCATAAACAGTTAGCTCAAAAATCCTAAGCTACACATGGGTTGCCTCCCAAGAAGCGCCTGATTTAACGTCGCGGCACGATGCATGTTACCACTACATCACTTTAGATGATGAAGCGCCACTACGTGGCTGCCATCAAACTTTCCGAGATAATGCTTGACCCGGTGACCATTGACTCTGAAGACTTCACCATTTTTGTTTTTTAGATCAAGAGCACCAAACGAGGTCACGAACACAACTTCAAATGGCCCACTCCACTTTGACTTGAGCTTACCCGGAAATAGACGTAACCGAGAATTAAACAAGAGAACCATATCCCCAACTTTGAACTCCTTGCCCCGAGCATATTTGTCGTGAAGGTACTTCATTTTGTCCTTATACAAGGACGAGCTGGAGTATGCATGGAATCTAAACTTATCGAGCTCATTAAGTTGTTCAACCCTTAGATTTGCAGCAACATTCCATTCTAAGTTCAACTTCCTTAAGGCCTACATAGCTTTGTGCTCCAATTCCAATGGAAGATGGCAAGCTTTCCCAAACACCAACCGGTACGGGGACATACCAATCGGAGTCTTGTAAGCTGTCCGATAGGCCCAAAGAGCATCATCCAATTTTTTCGACCAATCGATCCTATTTGCATTTACAGTTTTAGACAAGATACTCTTAATTTCTCCGTTAGAGACTTCCACTTGACCGCTAGCTTGAGGATGATACGGGGTGGTTACTTTGTGATTAACTCCATATTTAGCTAGCAATGAATCAAAAGCTTTGTTGCAAAAGTGAGATCCCCCGTCACTAATGATAGCACGGGGAGTGCCAAACCTCATGAAGATACTCTTTTTAAGAAATGCCACAACACACTGGGCTTCATTGTTGGTCAAAGCCACGACTTCAACCCACTTGGAGACATAATCTACCGCCACCAGAATGTAAGTGTTTCCACAAGAGCTCACGAAAGGACCCATGAAGTCGATGCCCCAAACATAAAAAATGTCTACCTCGAGAATTGTATTGAGGGGAATTTCATCCCTTTTTGAAATTCCACCGGCTCGTTGGCATTCATCACATCTTTTGACCACATCACCGACATCTTTAAACAAAGTAGGCCAATAAAATCCACAACTAAGCACTTTAGAAGCCGTTCTCGCCCCACCATGATGGCCACCATAGGGTGAGGAATAGCAAGCTTCCAAAATACCCAATTGCTCCTCTTTCGGGACACATCATCGAATCACACCATCGGTGCAAATCTTAAACAAATAGGGCTCGTCCCAATAATAATCCAAGCTATCCCGTTTGAGCTTCTTCCTTTGGTTAGAAGAGAGCTCACATGGGATGATTCCGGTAACAAGATAGTTTGCAATATCGGCGAACCACGGTATTCCACTCATTGACACCGCAAGGAGTTGCTCGTCGGGAAATGTATCATTGATCTCAAGGCCGTCACAAGGCCTCCCCTCCTCCTCCAAACGGGACAAGTGGTCTGCCACTTGATTCTCGCTACCCTTCCGGTCAACAATTTCTAAATCAAACTCTTGAAAGAGAAGAACCCATCTCATCAATCTTGCCTTTGAATCTTTCTTGGTCATCAAATACCTAAGGGCGGCATGGTCGGTGTGCACAATAACTTTAGCCCCCATAAGGTTAGGATGAAACTTTTCTACAGCAAAAACAATAGCCAACAACTCATTTTCGGTGACTGTGTATTTCCTTTGAGCCTCATTCATGGTCTTGCTTGAGTAGTACACCAAATAGAACATCTTGTTGTTCCTTTGGCCTAAAACCGCCCCCACCGCAACGTCACTCACGTCGCTCATGAGCTCGAATAGTAAGCTCCAATTTGGTGCGGTGATGATGTGGGTATTAAGGAGCTCAAAAGCCTCCATGCATTTTTCATCAAAAACAAACTTGGCATCTTTCTCTAGCAATTTTCACAACGGGTTAACTACCCTAGAAAAATCTTTGATGAACCTCTGATAGAAACCTGCGTGCCCAAGAAAACTCCTCACCCCTTTGACAGAAGTAAGGGGAGGAAGCCTTGAAATAACCTCGATCTTGGCCTTATCAATTTCAATTCCTCTCTTTGAGATCTTGTGACCCAATACTATACCCTCTTCTACTATAAAATGGCACTTTTCCCAGTTTAGAACAAGGTTGGTATCTTCACACCGGGCCAACACTCTATCTAAGTTTACCAAATCACTCCTCAAAAGAATCCCCAACCACGCTAAAATCATCCATGAAGACCTCCAAGATATCCTCCACCATGTCGGTGAAAATAGCCATCATGCAACGTTGGAAGGTCGCCGGAGCATTACATAATCCAAATGGCATTCTGGAGAAAGCGAATGTGCCATAAGGACATGTGAAAGTCGTCTTCTCTTGGTCCTCCGGGGCAATGAGAATTTGATTGTACCCCGAGTAACTATCCAAAAATAATAGAAAGCCCGGCCCACAAGAAGATCAAGCATTTGGTCAAGGAATGGCAATGGGAAATGATCTTTTCTAGTCACCTTGTTCAGCTTCCGATAATCCATGCAAACTCTCTAACCCGTTACTGTCCGAGTCGGAATAAGCTCATTATTGTCATTGGTCACTACAGTTATTCCAATTTTTTTCGGTACGCATTGCACCGGAGAAGTCCATGAACTGTCAGAAATGGGATAAACCACACCTGCGTCAAGCCACTTGATAACCTTTTTCTTTACCACTTCTTGCACAGCCTCATTTAGTCTTCTTTGATGCTCAAGCGAATGCCTCGCATCCTCCTCCAATATGATTTTATGCATGCAAAAGGTGGGGCTTATACCCCGAATATCAGCTAGAGTCCATCCGATTGCCCTTTTTCGCTTTTGAAGAACCGCCAATGTGGCCTTAACATGCATGTTAGTAAGGCAAGAAGAAAGAATGACAGGTAAAGTAGAATTTGAACCCAAGAATTCATACCTGAGGTGTGGAGGAAGTGGCTTCAACTCCAACACCGGTGGCTCCTCAATCGATGGCTTCGTTGGTAGAGTTTTGTGGTTTTCAAGATCTAAAGATAGCCTTCTAGGCTCATAAAAATATGAACCCATACCATGCAATGCATTCACGCACTCCACTCTACTAGCATCATCATTGACATCCATGTTAAGAAGCACGACCTCAAGAGGATCTTCAACATTGATCATGGAACTTGTGTCATCCACTATCACGGCTGTGACAATGTCCACAAAAGAAAACACCTCCGTGCTATTTGATTGTCTCATTGATTTGCAAACATGGAATACCACCTTCTCATCTCCCACTCGGAATGTCAACTCACCCGCTTCAACATCAACTAATGCCTTCCCCGAAAGGTAGGAAAGGTCTTCCAAGAATAATCGGCACTTCAAAATCCACCTCACAATCTAATATAACAAAGTTGGTCGGCAATATGAATTTATCAACATGGACAAGAACATCATCGATTATGCCCAAGGGTCGCTTCATCGATCGATCCGCCATTTGAAGTCTCATTGAGGTAGGTCGAGGTTGCCCAATTCCCAAAGTCTTGAAGACTGAGTACGACATCAAATTAATACTAGCCCCCCAAGTCATAAAGGGCTTTAGCAAAATCCGCACTTCCGATAGTACATGGGATAGTAAAAGCTTCGGGATCCTCAAGCTTGGGTGCCATTGAATGCACTATGGCACTCACTTGATGAGTCATCTTAATTGTTTCACACTCCATCGACCTCTTCTTTGTAACCAAGTCTTTCATGAACTTTGCATACCCCGACATTTGCTCAAGTGCCTCAACCAAAGGGACATTGATTGTGAGGCTCTTCATCATGTCAATGAATTTTTTGAATTGATTGTCACTCTTTTGCTTTGCTAACTGTTGAGGATAAGGTGGAGGTGGACTAGGCAAAGGTGCCTTGGCTTTTTGTACAACCGGCTCGGGCATGTCAATCACGTGTTCCCTAGACGGGTTCACGACATCTTGAGTCTCTACCTCGGCCTCATCATTAATATCAATCTGCACATCATTGTTCGCATTTTGATTAACCACATCATCAACAATCAAAGGTACATCATCATCCCGCAACTCAAGATCTTCATCCATAACTTGCTTTTGCATTGAGCATTCACATCACCGCCTCTCCCACTTCTTGTTGTAACCGCCATCACATGATTATTATTCCCACCCTTCGGATTTACCACCGTATCACTTGGTAGCGCACCCTTGGGACGAGTATTCAATGCTTGAGAGATTTGGCCTAATTGCACTTCCAAGTTCCTGATAGATGTGTTATGCAAAGCTAGTTGGGCCTCAGAATCTTGGTTCTTTTTCATCATTTGCTCGAACATGCTTTCAATTCTCCCCATATCACTTCCGGACGAACTCGGACCTTGAGAAAGAAAGGGGAGTGGGTTGTTCGGTTTTTGGTACATGGGGGCCTTTGAAAGCTTTGCCCCCGATTACCTTGGTTCCCGCTATTGTTCCACCCTCCTTGATTGTTGTTGTTGCCCCAATTATTGTTACTACCATTCCAATTTCCTTGGTTGCTTTGATTACCCCAATTGTTGTTTTGGTTGTTGTTATTCCAATTACCTCTGCCTTGTTGTTGATTGCCCCAATTTCCTTGAGGATGCCATTGTTGATTTCGAAGAGTTGCCTCTATTCCCTTGGTAGTTATTGACATATTGGACCTCTTCGCTTTGATCATCATAGCACTCATTTGAATAACCACCACCATCATTGTTGTTGTCATATTGTTCACAATTACCTTGAGGTTGTTGTCCTCTTTGCCTCCTTTTCAACATAGAAACACCTTCCATTGCATTGACTTGGCGCGGGTTTTGGACTTGTTGAAATTGTGCCTTTGCCAATTGATTCATAGTTGTTGTAAGCTCGGTGATGGCTTGGCCATGATCGTGCAATTACTTATGAAAATGGATGACCGTGGGGTCACCTTGGGGCACATTTGCTCGGCTTTGCCATGCCGAAGAGGTGTCGGCCATTTCATCAAGTACATCACGTGTCTCTTGGTAAGAAAGTTTCATAAAGTTCCCTCTGGGTTCACAATGCATTGATTTGTGGTGTTGATGCCCCGATAAAATGTTTGTTGAATCATAACCTCGATCATGTCATTATTAGGGCATTCTTTCACCATTGTTCTATATCTTTCCCATATCTCGTGCAAAGGTTCCGTTGGCTCTTGCTTGAAAGCTAGAATTTCATCCCGAAGAGCTTCCATATGACTTGGAGAGAAGAATTTGGCAATAAATTTGTCCGCCAATTCATCCCATGTAGTAATAGAATGATTGGGGAGCCTTTCTAACCAATCCAATGCTTTACCCCGAAGAGAAAATGGAAAAAGCCTCAATCTCAACACATCCTCGGACACGTTTGTCTGCTTGCTACCCCATCATGCATCTACGAACCCATTCAAGTGCTTGTAGGCATTTTTATCGGAGGCACACGTGAAATACCCTCTTTGCTTGAGCAAGGTCAGCATAACATTTGTGATTTGAAAGTTCCCCGCCCGGATTCAGGGAGGAACAATAGCACTGGCGTATCCTTGATTTGGTAAAACTCTGGGAGCCACTCTCGGTGGTGCCGTAGGGGGGGTCTGGAATGTTGTTGTTCTAATTTGCATTTACATTAACATGTCGGCCTCTCCGTGGAACTTGAGGTAAGACCTCATCTGGTTCTAGATCCTCTACCTCCTCCCCCGCTATCACATTGCCGAGAGGGTCATTTGCATTAAGAGCCATTGCACCTGATTGATCGACACAAATAAAATTAGTAAACAAGAAGGAAAGAGAAGCAAAACACAAAACTAACTAAACAGATAGTCAACACCGTAAGCTCCCCGGCAATGGCGCAAAAAAGTTGGTCGCTGCCGACTTGACACTACACTATGGTAGGAAGAGCAGATCGCAATAGCTTTTACCCGAATAGAGGTCCGGGATCGAATTTCCACAGGGAGCTAGTAGTGGAGTTGTATTTTTTGTCTAGCCTAGAGTTGCGGTTGTGCTTCTAATGTCACTTCAAGCATATTTTGAGTTTTTGTATTTATAACTACTATTATAAAACTACGGATTAAAGCTAGATTATGCTAGGAGAATATTACTAAGTTGTAATTATTGGGAAGGAAGAGCACTAGGGTCGTGGCATTACCTTGGTGGCTAATTGACGGGTAGATATTACTTAGGTTCGATTGACTTATTTGGGGCTTATGCTATAACCGTTGCACAATTTTACCCACTCTCACACCTCTCGGTAGAGAGAGTGATTTTGCCCAATTGACTCTCTCGAGACCAATTGGGTTGGCAAATTAGACCAAGCAACTAGGGTTCAAGTAGGGTGATTACTCTCTCGAGATTTAACCCGTTAATTGGGACTATCATTTCTCATGAGTCCATCCCAATTCCTTGTTGGGTCAAATTTGAGGTCATAGACTCTCTTTCTCAAGAAGAGTTAAACCCACAAAGCTTGAATCAGTGTTTGCAACCACCAATTCTAAATTAAATCATAAAATCAACCCAAATAACAAACACCCATAGTCAATCTAACCCTAGATGGCAACACCCATCAATTACCCACACTAGGGTTGAGCCACAACCCTAACTAATGGGTTTAGCTACACATAACTAAAGAAGAAACTGAAGAAATAGATGAAGAACTACACATATTAATTAATTACTAAGAAGAAACTACAATAATCTATTGTTAATGGGAAGCAAATATGCCAAAAATGGCTACAACACCAAGCGCAGTTGTTCTTCTATTCTCAGATCTGACCGTTCCCTTAAAAAAATAGTAAAATATTTTATTTATACTAGGCTGGAAAAACTGGATAAAAATACCCCTGTGGGGTCAGTGCGGGCCGCACAAAATGGATCGCGGCCACACTGGCTCTTGGGCTTCAGTTGTTTGATGACTTGAACTGGGGGATGCGGACTGCGTGGGAGTGTACCGCGGCCGCGAAGGTTACTGGCGCGGTCCACGTAGACGTGACCACGGACCGCGTGAGGACAAATGCCCTTTGCTGAACCCTATGAACGCGAACCGCACAGAGCAGGAGTGCGGCCGCGAAGCTTCTCCGCAGGCCGCGTGAATCCTACCGCGGCCGCGTGACTTTAAGCTTGAAAATGTCCAGTCTCTGAACCTCCTAGTGCGGCCGCGGTCATTGTTACGCGGTCCGCACTAGGCCCCTTTTTCTTCACTTCTCTTGGTCTTTGATACTTGAGCAGGTTTCACTCCTTTTTGAGCCGATCTTTGACATTTCGTCACTTTGTCAATCAACCCTGCAATCAAGCACAACTTGTGAGCATTTTGGGACTGTTTTTGTATTAATTTATACTGAAAGCATAGGCAAGTAGGGACATAAACACTTTAAAATCCTAACTTATCACATTCCTCAGGAAAAAAATACCACAAGATGCTGAAGGATAACCAAGTTTTATCACAGAGCATGCGAGTAAGTATCGGCTTAACTATATGTATTTACATTGTATGGTTAATATATTTTACTCTGTATTTTTTTCTTGTTGTTTTGACAATTAGGTAAATTGTTATTTCAATCTAGCAACAATATCCTTGTATAAATATTGAAAGCAGGCAGTATTTATTGTATTTTTCTTTTTATCTGCATTTTTGTATGATAAATGTATGTTTATTGTATAACTAGGTGTACTGATTACATCTTATTCATTAAACGTGTGCTTTTGTTAATCTTTATAGGTGCGGAGTTCAACAGAGTATGTGCATACCGTCACAGATGGTTGTAAGAGATTCATAGTTTGCCTACGGAAAAGGAATTGCACCTGTGGACGTTTTCAGTTGGATGAACTGCCATGTGGACATGCATTGGCTGTTTTGCGATAACAGAAACCTAAGGAGTGACGAATATTGCTCGGCCTACTATACAAGGGCAAACCTTCTTAAGATATATGAAATTCCGGTGGACCCTCTACCAGATGAAAGCGAATGGAATATTCCTTTTGACATTGCGGAGGAGGAGGTATTACCTCGTACTGGCAAAAGGGCTCCGGGAAGGCCTCATAAACCAAGATACAAAACTTTTAACGAAGTGAGAGCTAAAAAGTATAAGGTGTTGTGCAGCAATTGTGGAAGGTTAGGACACAATAAGAAGACATGTCGCAATGTTCCAAAGAGAAAATAGAATAGTTAATTCTTCCAATAAAGTACTTTTTATGTGATGCAGTTTACTGTAAGAAGTTTATATGTTGAAGTTTTTATATATTAATTAAATTTTTAATTGTTGGTATATCATTTTTTATATTTTTTTGTGACTATAAATATGTGAAATAAATGTCTATAATTTGTATTTCCTTATGTATCAATAGAGTAGAGTTTAAAGATGAAAAAGAATTATAAAATCTTGTCAAAATTGTATAGGAATGCTATTATCATTCTAATGTAATGTAATTGAGGGGTAATAGTATTGTAATTGTAGAACATTTGTAGCATAAATGTTTTGGAGGTCACGCAGATGTGGAATACAGACAGTATCAAATTATCAATAATTTTGTATAACTTTTGGTGTATATAGTTTGATTAATATGTGTATAAATATAGTAAATGGACCATGTGTAAAAAAAATTGTATCTGATAAACTTGTTAATACGTAATAATATTATACATAAATATCTTATAATTGTATGGTAACTGTATGGGGACTGTATCAAACAGAATTTTACAAGTATCTTGTCACGTCCTTAGTTGTTAACTAAGTACACGTGCAGCACTTGACAACTCGCTCACGATCTTGCACAACTTTCTTACGTTCTTGCTATGCCAAGTCAGTCTTACTACCTTTAAGATCGCTAAGAGAATAGAAGAAAGAACACAAGAGAATTGTTCAAGGAAGCTTTGTATTAGAGAGAACTTGAATTGTTTGCTTGATGAATTACAAACGAATGACCCCCTTTATATACTAGTCTCGTAGGGGCTAGTGTGTAAATATTAATTATTACACAAGTCCTTGATATTTATAAGATAAGAGCTTTTTCTAGAATTCTCTACAAGCCTAGAAGATTCCAAGGACTTTCCTAGCAAATCCATAAGGATCTAGGTTCTTCCTAAGGAAATGTCCATACCTCTCTAGAATCTTCTCACAAATGTTAGCCTTCTTCTTATGTAAGCTTCCACATTGCATTAATATATGCCAAATGGCACCTATGTGGCATGATGACATGGCGGGTCATCACAATCTGCCAAGAAAATTAAAGACAAATGGGAAAGAATAATAACAACTCAGTCAAAATGATTCATGTGCATTCTGCATTCATCATTGAAAACCTATATTAACTGGATGGCTCTACAATACCAGTGTATATTAAATGTATTAAACCAATACCACGAGTAATTAAGATTAAATCGATAAAACTATAACGTTTCGCATATATAAATGGTATAATATGTGTATAGATATAGTAGTAAAAAAATAGGAAAGGTGTATAGGAATTGTATAGTAACTGTATGGGAACTGTATGAGGACTGTATCAAATAGAATCAAAATGATCCATGTGCATTCTGCATTCATCATTGAAAACTTGTATTAACTGGATAGTTCTACTATACCAGTGTATATTAAATGTATTAAACCAGTACAATGGGTAATTAAGATTAAAACGCTTAAACTGTAACGTAAGAATCATTATAAAGACATCAAGTACGTAGCATCCAAACTATGGTGTAACGATCCCGCCGGCCGTTTCGGATATTTACACTCCTTTCAACTATTTTAAGTCTTAAATATCCTCCTATGATGTATTATGACTTGTGTGAATTGTCAGTTTTGATTTTCAGTTATTTCGGAGTTAGTTTGAAAGAATGAAATTTAAAGTTCAAAGCATAAGTTTAAAGAGTTGACCGGAGTTTGATTTTTATGCAAACGAATTCGAAATGGAATTTTAATGGTTTCAATGGCTCTATATGATGATTTTGGACTTAAGAGTGTGTTCGGATATTTATTTCGAAGAACGTAGAATAAATTAAAGCATTTTGGCAAAAGTTGGAAAAAAATAAAATTCGGAAGTTTGACTGAGAGTTGACTTTTCGATATCGGGATCAAAATTTAATTCCAAAAATCAGAATAGCTTCGTTATGTCATTTATGACTTGTGTGCGAAATTTGATGCCATTCCGGATTGATTTGATAGGTTTTGGCATCAAATGTAGAAGTTGGAATTTGTTAGTTCCTGTGAAGCTTGAATTTGGAGTGTGATCTATGTTTTATTGGGTTTTGATGTGATTTGAGACATCAACTAAGTTTGTATGATATTTTAGGACTTGTTGATATAATTGGTTGAGGTCCCGAGGGCCTCGGGTGAATTCGGATGGGTAACGGAGTTGGATTTGGGCATTCAAGAACGTTTCAATGCATTTCTTCAAGAATAAGTAGTATCACATTAATCAAATGAGCTGCAAATTCTGTTTTGACTGAAGCATTAGATCCGTATCGAAATTTCGCAGCCATAGAAAAAAGAATCGTCGAATTCGGACATCATATGAGAGAGTTATGCCCATTTTCGTGTCGGAGAAAAATAATTTCCCATCGCCAGCGCCCAGGGTAGCGTTGGGCGCTATCCCTGGCGCCGGGATTTTTTTATCTACTGGAACCAGCGCCAAAGTCAACGCCTGGTGCCACTTGTGGTGCCCGAATGGTAAAATGCTATAAAATAGGGGTTTCGGCCATTTTTACATATTTGGAGATATGGAGCTCGGTTTGGGCGATTTTCAGAGGCAAACTTCACCACAAAACTTGGGGTAAGTGTTCTTAACTCCCTTGTAATTATATTCCATGAATTAATCTTCATTTTTGGGGTTAGATTATTGATATTTCAAGAAAAATAGAGGAAATTTCTAAAATTCCATAAAAAGAATTTTCAAGATTGAACATCGATTCGGAGTCGGATTTGAGTAAAATTATTATGGTTGGACTTGTAATCGAATGTGTTATCGGATTTTGTAAGTTTCGTCAAATTTTAAGACGTGGACCCCACTATCAAATTTTTAAGCGGAGTTGGAAATTTTCATAAATTGTTAAATTGTAAGAATTGGAGTATATTTTGATTAATTTGCAAGTTGTTTGACTAGTTTTGAATCGTTTGTCTTGGAATTGAGGAGATTGGAAGGCATTCAAAGGTTGATACACACATAATGGAATTTCCGGAGTATTGTTAGCTTACTCGGCGTTGGAGTCGGCTTACTCAAGATAAGTAACTCTTTTAAACTTAGTGCTGAGGGTATGAAACCCCGAATTATGTGTTATGTGATTGATGTTGAGGTGACGGGCGTATGGGCTGCACCTTATGAATGGTGACTCTGTTGTTTCCAGGACACTATCTAGTGGTCCTACCTTCTTGATATCTATGTTTTCACCATGTGATAAGTAAATTGAGTTGTACATCATGCTAGATATCATGTCTAAACTTTATGCCGATATTGTTTGGACCCATATTGGTCGTTTCTTGCTGTCATCTCATTGAATTCATTGATATACCATACTCAGTCATATTCATGCATTCATATCATATCTCAGTCTCAGTTATTATTTATTGACACATCATATCATTGTTGTCGGGCTAGTTTCATGACATTGTGAGCCCGTGAGTGAGACTGGAGAGATTGATGACTGAATGAGGCCGAGGGCCGGTTTGTGAGATATTAATACTATAGCACGTGAGTTGTCTGTGCAGATACTGATATTGATACTATAGCACGTGAGTTGTCCGTGCAGATACTGATATTGATACTATAGCACGTGAGTTGTTATTGATACTTTAGCACGTGAGTTGTCCATGCATCACGTGAGTTGTCCGTGCAGATTTTAGCGCTTGGGCTGTAGGAGCCCCTCTGGAGTCTGCACCCCCCCAGTGAGCGCAGTCGACTATAAATAAATGGATCAGGTTGCACGCCACAATGAGTATAGAATAGTGCTGAGTGATTGAGAATGCTGAGTATTGAGCATGGTAAAAGATAATGCGAGGAAATAAGATTGAGTACTCTGAGAGTGTGAGTACATGAGTTCATTACTGACAGGCATTGCATTTTGGCATGTGTACTTGAGATATATGCTTAGAGTTGCATTTCTTTTTGCTGCCTGGTTTTGATGACATTCATGATTTGCCTGTATCTTGACATGTAGGCATAGAGATGTACTTTCCTCATGCTATTTGAAAACCAAATGTTTACTTGTTGAAAGGTTCTATGGAAAAATTCACAAAATTCAGACTTAATTATATTTTGGTAATTTCAGTGAAAAGAATTGAGTTTTACTGTTATACTTGAAAAGAAAAGGTTTATTTTTTCTTGAACTGTGAACGAGCTGAGCATTTTATTATTAAATTATTCTTTGTGCTGCTTAATTATATTGTTATGAGATGTTACTGGATATTGGTGTGGACTCTGACCTTGGTACAAGCTCGTCACTACTTTCAACCTAAGTTTAGGTTTGTTATTTTTTGAGTACATGGGGTCAGTTGTACTCATACTATACTTCCTGCACATTGCGTGCAGATTTCGGATGTCGACCTTGCTGTGTTCGATGGGAGCTGACTTGGAAAAATGTACCGGCGTCCCTGTTGTAGCTGCCTCTTATTCATGGTAGTCTTAGATTCATTAAACTCTGTTTATGTAACTTTTCAAATAGAAGATGCATTTGTTTCATATCAGTTTTGTAAATTTTACTCTTAGAAGCTCATGATTTGTACTAGCAGTCCTTGGGAGGTGTATAAGAGATCATTTATTTTTCCTCAGTATGTTCTATTTGTATTGGACTTGATGAGTTGGCTTACCTAGCGGGATGGGTTAGGCGCCATCACGACTAGTTGGATTTTGGGTCGTGACATATGGTGCACAGTCCAAGTTCCCAAAAGACATCTTCTCCAAAATTCTTATAACTTATTTGTTGCGAACTCTGAATCTTTGTTTCTTTGGTGCACCACCTCTCTTCCTTGCAATTCTGCCTGTGACCTCACTATCACTAATAGTCCCTGAATCTCGTTTTCTTCTTGCGTAATCCCAAAGGAGAGCTCCAAAACATCTACGGTGCCCATCTACATCAAAGTTGACATTTGGAATTGAAAACTCCCCGCGACCGCGGTTCTGCCGCGACCGCGGTAGAATCGCGGCAGTCAGATTCAGAGAAGCTCTCTGGCCGCGGTTCGGCCGCGATCGCGGTAGAACCGCGGCAGGCCGCGTATTTTCTGAAAAGGCACCTTTCCAGACACCTCTTCTGATATTTGCCTATAAATTATGAGGCAAGGCTGCATCTTCCATATACGAAAAAGACTCTAGAACTTCTTTCTTTCTGAATATACTGCATCCTAATTCGCAGTCTCTCTCTCTCAAATTCGTAAGTGTGATTTTGCTCCGTTCTTTGAGTTCGTTGGTATCCTGCAGTTTGTATTGCCACTGTTGCAGGAAGGTTTTATTCCGTTTTATCCTGGGAGGATTTAATCCATTACTTTGGCAACGTGTGAGGGGGTTAAAATTCCTTAAGGACGCACAAGAAAATTGTGGACTCGGAATATTTCTGATTCTTTACTATTTAATATATTTCTTTATTCTTCTAACAGTTTCCTGAATTTTGTTTTAACTCAATAACGTTCACAATTGTATGACACAGAATACCATTAGTATTGAAACTAATGGTTTAAATATACATACAATGAGCCAAACTTCTGCTGTGGAACCTCGGTAACTAACCACTGAACTTCCAAAGGTTCTGAAACACTTTTTCCAATATAGGTTGGAGTGGTGTTGAAATTTGTGTCATTCCGCTTCCCGTAGAAGTCTAAGCATTGGAGGAAAAGAGGGATAACAACTAAAAACTTGTTAACAAGCTGATGAACTGTATTATTATTCCCAGCTGCAACAAATGAGTCATACACTATTAGGGTCCTTTTGCATATGTCGAATACACCCAACACCCAATGGAATTTATCCTTGACATTAATGGGTATTATCACATAATCAACTTCTGGCCAAGCAATATTGGCAAGTAACCGATAACCTAGAATGTAATCAGCTACAGTGTCATCCACCTTTACTACCCTACTATCCTGTTGAGTAGTCACATACAGATCATATACTTGTTCGACCCTTGTCTTGAAACAACAATCAATAGTTGTGAATCTGACGTTATTGGATGGCCATACTTATATCTCTTCCTTAGATAGTAAAGAATAACATCGATGTGTTGAACATAAGATAAAATTTCAAAAAACAAGAATGGTTTAGTTATTTACAAAGCAAATAAACTGAAATAATAGTTGTATACATTTATTATACAAAAGCTAAGAGTGATCGTTAAATATCAACGCACCGTGTCATTCAATACTTGCCCTGCGTAACCATTCTTTCTTGTCTATCCATGCAATATCCAAATCAAATGGACTCTCAAGCTTGTTCACTTCCACCGGATAAGGAGATTTTCGCCTATACAAGTTATAAAATAAGTTTGTAAAACTTGTGATACAGTTGGGTTATAATAAGCAATCATATATGAATTGGAACCTGGATGATCTCTTATGTGTCTCATCGTATAACCATTCTCTAAATTCCTCTATCAAATTGGGGTCAACAACTATTCCAATAACATGTGTGAATAGATGTTTGATTGGAAAAATAAGAGGACCTACGGAGCTGCTACAATTGGAGTCGAAATTCTGTGTATACGGGGACTTTGCATGCTTTCCAGGAATCTTCAATCTTCCCTTTTTCTTAGGGGTTAAATGCTCTTCAAATTGTTTTTCAACCAGAACAATTTGAGAAAGGGTCGCAGGCAACTCAAAATCATCAAGAGTAACTACTTTTTTTCAACTTGGGCATCAAAGCCTGAAGTATCCACATCCACAACAGCGTCACCAGCATCTGAATATTAGAAAAACAGATTGAGTACAAGCTAAAACAAACTATTGTATGAATATTGTATGACATTTGTATTGTTAATATATTAGAAATTAAAATTAGTGTAATGAATAACCATTGTACGATTACCTGTTTTTTCTACATTTCCAACAGACTTTGGAGGTGGAGCAATGTCTCCGCTTGGCTTATTTACTTGTGCAACATTGACGTCAACATCTTTATATGCGCAAATAAAAGTTATTAAACTAAAAAGTGTATTATAATTGTTAAGGAATTATATGATACTTGTATGATGCTTGTAAGTTTATTGTACTGAAAGAGGGTGCTTAGTTAATGAAATAGTATAATAACCTTGTTGTTTTATAATGTCATTGACTGTTGCGTACTCAACCTTCTCTTTATTGTGGTCTGGAAAACAAGCATTGTCGTATCGGCTGTGGTGGTGGCGATCATCACTCGATGGTCTAATAACTGTAAGCATTGGTGAAATAGAAACATCTACTTTTTCGGATTGACGGGATTCAGATGTCCTAATTTCATCCAAGACTTTCTTAATTGATTGCGTGAAAAATTCCTTAATCGATACAAAGTCCCCTGCAGCCTAGTAAACAAGCACAATATTACAAAATATTAAACATCAATAACAGTTACTGTAATACATTTCTAGAGAATTAATACCTTTGTCTTGAATGCATCTAAATCACTTTGAACCTTTGCAATTGCAGTTCTCAACCTTTGTATTTCCCACAATATAGCTTGGTACGGCTTATTCTTCACTACTCCAGAATTTTCAGGTATAAACAGGAGATTGCGACGATGCAATGCACTGTCTCCTCGTTCTTCCATTTCATAATCTTTTTTTTCCGGTAATTTTATGAGTTCCAACTCTTCATATGTTGCAGCAATATAAAAACTGCAAGAAAAGGTACAATAACACAATTCACTTTGTATAATAGCTGTATGACAATCGTATAAGTTTTATATGTCATAGTAATGTGCTATCAAAAGCTCTATTTTACAGATATGCATATAGTGTACTCAATATGTATTACAACTGTATGATAATTGTGTTATTTTTGTAAGCCATAATAATGTATTATACAATTTTGACTTGAGATATATATATATATATATATATATATATATATATATATATACTGTATATATTAATAATTTAACTATTACATAAAAAAACAAACATTTT
The DNA here is from genome assembly GCF_000715075.1 of Nicotiana tabacum. NCBI lineage: Eukaryota > Viridiplantae > Streptophyta > Magnoliopsida > Solanales > Solanaceae > Nicotiana > Nicotiana tabacum. The sequence continues at coordinate 139,938,858 of NC_134082.1, forward strand.
TTTTTACCTTGATCCAAGTTGGAGTGAACATAAGATTCTCTATGGTTTTTTGCCAAAGTTGGGATTTGACCTTTGTCCATCTCAGAATACGAGGTATTTTATTGCCGGACAAACGGACTACAATTTGTTTATCAACCATAGAACAACACTCATATATCCAAACTTGAAGCGCAAGAGGCAGTCCACCAAGTCTATAATAATGCACATTTGTACTAAGCATACGCCGTACAGAAAGAAGCAATGCCTTGTAAACATCTATTCCCTAATGGTAATAGTTGAACTGTCCACTGTCTACTATATGAAACCTGTAGATGTCAACTGCAGTATTGTCCTTGTCAGTGGAAAACAAGAAGAACTCTATAAAGTACAAGATCGCAAGCTTGAATGCATGTTCATCACATTTCCAGGACTTGATCAAGAAGCAATTTCGAAGAAGCTTCTTCTCCACTTTGTCCTTGTTTGAGAAGTAACTGTCCATTAAGTTTAGTCTTACCTGTGGATCAAACCCAAGATCTCCCTCCAACGCAACACATTTTAGACCAGTAACTATACCAAATTCACGCAAACCAAAATTCAACCTCTGACCGTTGATCTCTACGGAGAAAATATCAGCACAGTAGTCATTCAACTCCTTTTTCATCAATACATTAATCATTTGATGTTGTGTACATATATTAGGGGGAAAATCGAGGAAGTATCCAAAACATGACTCCCTAGATAAATTTAATTGTTCACTTGACAAATTTTCCTTTATGTGTTTCAGTACTTCAAGATCTGTATATGATTGCCAATGAGTCACACCAAATTTCGCACCCTCCTTGACAAAGAACTTTTGTCTCTGAATTAACAAACAAAAAAGTTTTTTTAGTCGATAGTATTATTTTCTAAAATTGCATAAACATATGAAATTTAAGAAACTAAATTCATTTGTAATAACATCAAACATACAAAAAAACATACAATACTGATAATAAAAAAAATTGGTGAAATTTAATTTTTTTCAAAGGATTCATACAATCAGTATACAAAAAACATACGAGAATAAACAAATTATCTCATATAAACATATAAAACACAATACAAACATATAATTTAACGTACAAATAATATATAAATATATAACTATCAAACGATCAATAACACTACGCTACAATATAGATAGCTACAACTAACAATAAAGAAAACTAAATGGAATTATGATATCACAGTATGTTCATACAGTAGAAATACACTTCAATAAATCAACTAAATGTACAGAAGTTACCTGCTGCATCCAATATGCTTGCAGTTAGTATGGTCCCCCTGTATGCTGATTTGAGGAAGCTACCATCCACAACTACAATTGGCCTACAATACTTCCAATCCCTTATTGATGTGTATAAAGCTACAAATGCATACAAAAAGCACCCCTCATCTGTTTTTTCTAGCCTCACAACTGATCCGGGGTAAGTCTTCTCCAACATGTATAAATAGATAGGTAGTCGGTTGTAGGATTCACTTGGATCACCTCTCATTATTTGAAAAGTATTTTGTTGTGCTCTCCATGCCTGCATGTATGTTAAGTTCACACTGTATTCCTTCAGCATGTCGAATTGTATGTCCTTCGGTGTGTATATAATTTTAGGTTCAGCATATTTGGTCATGATAATACTCCTAACGACCTTGGCAGTTGCTTGCCCACGTGTATAAGTATTATCCATCAACAAGCATGTGTGTACACTGTTGAATTCCTTTACCTTGAACATGGTTGATTTGTTAAGGCTTGTAGACCTAAATTTCCATACACAATGCTTGCTAAGGCACTCGAGGCAGTAGCTGGGAGGTCAAAAATGATAAAATACAATTAGCTGACAAAAGTTATACAATTGTAATACAAAAGCAAATCCTTTTATCGCACTGAATAATTGACACAAACCCACTTTCTTAAAGCATCAAGCGAAATTAACCCGCTTACCATACAAAAATTAAAAACAATAACCAGGAATACATACATTTCTTTGAATGTTAATATTATATTTGTATATTTGTCAAAAGTAATTACCTGTTTTCACATGACCTTTTCACCCTGAATTGGAATTTGTTCATAACTGCATAACGCTTCATCTCACTGACAATCATACATTTGTCTAGGTAAATCTGACCGACCTCAATACTTTTAGGTAGTGTGTCTGCTATTATTAAACACTCACAATCACCATTGTCATCGCATTGATCCACCTCAAGCAAATTTACTTTCTCAGAAACACTGCAGAATGTATCACCATTGTATGATAATTGTATCTGGCTATTCTGTATATTTTCGAAGGACTATGCAATGATATTATCGTGTGTTGTATTCCAGTCCAGCGCGAATTCCTTCAGTGTTATACATAATGGATACATTCCGAACTCCTTGTAGTTCCTTTTCATCTCTATATACACTCGTAGCCCCATATCATTGTGAATGTTCATGGGAGGGCACTTGTCATTGACTATATATTTGATTTCCATTATTTTAACAGAGGTATCTATAGATAATCGCCGAGCAATGACTGAAATTAACTCATCGTAGCTTGACTCTATGTTGATTACAACTCCGTCGACATTGAAATCTACATATCGGCCAATAACATCCCATCGGCCTGAGTGTTGAAGCATGATTGCCATAGTAGCCATTTGAATCTCTACCAGGTTTTGAATTAGACTCGACGTCAAACTTCAAAAATGTATAACAGTGACAGATACCACAGTAATGAAATTGAGTTTTTTTTTAAAAAACTCAAATAATCAGTATACAAAAAACATACAAAAAGGAAACAAATTACCTAAAAATCCACATAAAATATAAAGGAAATATTTTTAAAGTTGTACAGTACCTTGTGATGAGATTCATCTTTACGAGAGTCGTAATACGAATCAACCTTATTGTTCTTTTTTGATTTAGTATCATGATCAACTTTACTCCTCTTTCTTGCTTTTAATACCACTTCTTCCTCTTCAAAATCATCATCTCTAATTGTCTTACTATTCCTCTTAGAAATCGAATCTCCATCAATCACTACAGGTATTGCATGCTTAGAGTTTGATTTTTTGATTTTTTTCTTCTTGTGAAAATACACCTAAGTCAGAACTAGGTGTTTCACCCACAACTTTTTTCCAATATTTCCGGGGTGATCTTCGAACTGTTGTGTTACCTATTAGTGTATCAACAATAGATTTTCCAAAATGTTTTCTCACAGATTCATGCAAAGATGTCCCATTGTTAGTTCTGAAAATGGATAAAAACATGAATAAGAACAAAATACAGTAGAAAATAGACATTGTTAATGTAGAGTGAAGCTTACCGACAACTTGATTGTAGATGAAATCTTCAAAATTCTTTAGTAATGTATAAATAAGAAAGAGATTTTGGACGATTAAAGAGAGAAATTGTATATCAACAACTTCGGATTACCTAAGAATCTGCAATTTTGGGGTATAACAGTGGAAGAAGGCGAGATTTTTGTGTTAGAAAGATTATGTGTATCAACTGGGATTGTTATTGTGGATAATTACAAATAGAGGTGATGATTTTGGGGTGGGTCTCTTACGGTGAACGGATTTGGTAATTGGAAAGATAACAGATGGTTTTGGGGTGGGTTTCTTACGGTGAAGGGATTTTGGGTAAGTATTGATTTTGGGTATCTTAAATGTCGGATATTTTATGTAAATGATACCCACTATTTAAGGTATATTTCATTTTCTTTTTTTTAAAGGTTTTGTATAAAACAAGTAAATATAGGTATATAAAGTAATTAATAAGAAACCTAAATAAAAGTAGTAAATAGGTTTCACCCATAGTATAGCTAAGTAAAAATCTGTTTTTATATTCCTAAGCCATAAAGTAAACTATATTACCCTCCATGCTTAGCTTTTAATATAATTACCTTCTATATACCTAATTACCATTTATGTACCATTTTAGGATTTTAATGGTATTAATTAGTCTCCTAATTTTACTCAACCATATATTCTCACTCCCCCAAGTTTCTCTCTCTCCAAATCTCCATGATTTCCTCTTCAAACACCCACGTTTTTCTCTTTAAAACCAGCGAAAATCTATAACCCCTCCACCATTGACAACCATTAAAAAACTTTGAATTCGAATTTGGGTTTTCAAAATACATTGTTTGTTTGGATTGGATGTTGTTGCAAAGAATTGAGAATTCTCTCCACGTCTCTCTCTATCTCGCAATCCCAAATTTTAGTAGTATAAGAGTAAAGGAAAAGAGAGCAGCAATTCCACCATTGACAACCATTTAAAAGCTTTGAAGCTTTGAATTCAAATTTGGGTTTTCAAAAATCATTATTTGTTTGGATTGAGTGTTGTTGTAAATAATTGGGAATATGGTTTGGAGTTTATATCTCAATTTTGAGGGGTTTTGGTAAAGATTAGACTTGGTTTTGGCTGAATTTCAGATTGAAACTCGAAGAAGAAGAAGACATGACATACATTATATTGCATAAATTGTAGAAAAATTGTAGACTGTTATTTTTTAGCTTTGTTTTTTTGTGTTAAAAGTTTGATGGGAGCTTGTTATTCCACTTCGTCTGTTTTGGAACTAACTTGTGCAGAGGAGAAGATGTTTTTTAAGTTATATATATTGCTATACCTTTAAATTCAAGAAAGTATGGTTGTATTATATTTAAAGAGGCGTGAATTTGTAGAATAGGTTGAATGTGAGGAATGAGTCAAATAAGACTCACAATGGCTTGTTTTCTACATTTAATCTACAACAAAACTACATATCATTTGAAAAATTAATATGAAAATACAGAATTTCAATGTTTCTACAAATTATCTACAAACTGCTCATAATAGAATTTATCTTTATTTTCATGCATATTCGTCTGGAACACTAAAGTTAATTGATATGTCAATATCTCCCATTATAGAGGCATACAACTTATCTACAATTTTCTACAACTTTCACATATTATTTCTACCCAGTTAAATATAACTACAATAACATAAAATTTGAACTTTGTGTTTTTGTGTTAAAAGTTTTGATGGGAGTTTGTTATTCCACTTTGTCTGTTTTGGAGCTAACTTGTGCAGAGGAGAAAATATTTTTTTAAGTTATATATATTGTTATACCTTTAAATTCAAGAAAGTATGGTTGTATTGTATTTAAAGAGACGTGAATTTGTAGAACAAGTTAAATGTGAGGAATGAGTCAAATAAGACTCACAATGACTTGTTTTCTACATTTATTCTACAACAAAACTACATATCATTTGAAAAATTAATATGAAAATACAGAATTTCAATGTTTTTACAAATTATCTAAAAACTGTTCATAGCAGAATTTATCTTTATTTTCATGCATATTCGTCTGGAACACTAAAGTTAATTGATATGCCAATATCTCCCGTTATAGAGGAATACAACTTATCTACAATTTTCTACAACTTTCACACATTATTTCTACCCAGTTAAATATAACTACAATAACATAAAATTTGAACTTTGTGTTTTTGTGTTAGAAGTTTTGATGGGAGCTTGTTATTCCACTTTGTCTGTTTTGGAGCTAACTTGTGCAGAGGAGAAGATGTTTTTTTAAGTTATATATATTGTTATACCTTTAAATTCAAGAAAGTATAGTTGTATTGTATTTAAAGAGGCGTGAATTTGTAGAACAGGTTAAATGTGAGGAATGAGTCAAATAAGACTCACAATGACTTGTTTTCTACATTTATTCTACAATAAAACTACATATCATTTGAAAAATTAATATGAAAATACAGAATTTCAATGTTTCTACAAATTATCTACAAAATTTCTACAAAACTATTCGTAATAGAATTTATCTTTATTTTCATGCATGTTCGTCTGGAACACTAAAGTTACTTGATATGCCAACATCTTCCGTTATAGAGGAATACAACTTATCTACAATTTTTTACAACCTTCACACATTATTTTCACCAAGTGAAATACAACTATAATAACATAAAACTTACATACAAATTTTATACAATATGTCTTTTGTATATTTTGTATCTGAATTATATATAGTAAAATAATTTTCATACAACTAATTATATATTATACAACTTATCTACAATTTTCGTACATTATTTTTGTCACACCTCCTTTTTGCGCGCCCGGCCCCGAAGGGTTAGATGCGCGGGTGGAGTTTTTCCAATTTAAGTGACAATATTCAAAATGAGATTATTTATTTAATTTAGAGTCGCCACTTGGGAAAGGTTTGGCTTTTGGTGTCCCAAGTCACCGGTTTATCTTGAATCCCAAATCGAGGAAAATATTCGACTTTTCCAGATGAAGTCTGCGAACCAGAAATTCTAAGTAAGGAATTCTGTTGACCCGAGGGAAGGTGTTAGGCACCCTCGAATCCCGTGGTTCTAGCACGGTCGCTTAAATTGTTATAATGGCTAAATATCTGATTTAAATACATGTTATGACTTACGTGCTTTTATTAAATTTAAACCGCTTTTATTATTATCACTTATTTTTTATAGAATTGCAACGTCGTGAAAATGCATCTCGAACCACGTCACAATCAATGCACCCGTGATCGTCGACACATTTGGACTTCGTTGAGATTCGGATTTGGGTCACATCAATGTGCACCCGAATTTAAGAATGTGATTTAATTAAGCCGCGCCTACAGAGTCTAACGCGTTATTATCTTTGTAGAAGGCCATGAAATTTATTAAATGGCCTATCTTGAATTCTAACTAATTATCATGGTTATTTATTGAGGGCCCCGCAATTTTGCATCTTTATTTGGCGAGGCTCATCTCTATTTTAGAAAAGGATATCCTAAAATGGCTACATTTCTAATGCATTTGTCTCTAAAACTAGAAGAAAAGGTACATGCTAATTCAATTATAGGCTTTTGCCTAATACGGATTTTTGTCAGTTTCTGATTAACTACTTATAAAGTAAAAACGTCATGCCTTGCGAGGATGTTTCAGTCGAACAAAAAGACTACATATGAGATTGAATGAAATGCAATACCTAATCCGAACATTTCTTGAGTTAGACTTAACTGAACTTATCGGGACTAGATTAAAGGATAATTGGCAAAGTAAAATACTTTAGTTTGGCAAGGAATCATGTACGAGCTAAACGAAATACAACACTTAATCCGAACACTTCTCGAGTTGAACTTAACTAAACTTATGTGGACTAGTCTTAACTAAACAAAAACTAAATGAAACAAGAACAGTATTGTATAAGGTCGAAATATACATGCTCCTACTGACAAACAACTACAGAGTTAAAATACAACAGGGTAAACTCAGTCAAATATCAACACATACTCTCGAACTGTTGAATCATAAACTAAATCAATTTTCACAGGCCTGTTAATGTACTATGAATATTACAACAAATACTTGAACTTCTTCAACCTTTTTTTCATTTCATGCTTTCCAACTGTTTTAATTACATCAATATGGGACTTGAAATGTGTACCTGGAAATGCTGAAAATGCAAAGGAGAAGAAGAAGAAGATGTGGAAATCAGCAGCAGAAAGAAGCAGGACTAGTAATAGCAGCAGGACAGGGCAGCAACAATAGTGAGCAGAATAGCAACAACAACAAGAAACAGTAGAGTAGCAAACACAACTCACAAAACAATTGGAGTGAGATCAACCCCAACTAAACCAAACTTTCGAGTAGAACAAACAACAAACAAAGCAGACTCAGTTGTGAGAAAGCAATGTTGCACAGAACAGGTCCAGATTTAGTGAAGTCAGGAACAAAAGGGAAGGAAGCAACTTCTGGTTTTGTTTTGTCTGAGTTATCAGACAAAAATTCTTTTCTAGTTTTCTGTTTTCAAAAAAATTGAACTCTCAGGTGTTCCCTCTTAGTATCTCTTTGTATGTCTTTCCAGTTCTCTCTCTCAAACTCTTCACTGTGTGTGTATATTTTCTTTTACAGCCCTCAAGGTTCAGTCCCCTTTTTCCAATCTTTCTCCTCCCTCCTTTTTATATGCCTTCCTTAACCCTTTTAACAGCCTGTTTTTTAGAGTGTCCCAGTACCCTCCCATGTGCCTTTAAACTTTTTCAGTTCCACTTTAGTTAATTAGGTATAAAAACCCCATCAACATTCCCTGGCAGATTTAACTTTTACAAGGTTTAAATACTTCTTTAAACTAAAGCAAAGTATGGGCATAGGATGTATCTGACAGCATATGCTGTCAAATTGTTTAAAACTTAAAAGCCTTCTTAATGCAGAAAAACAGGCTGTGCACAAGGCACATGAGGTGCACCAATGCACATGCTGTGCACGAGTGCACATGCTTTCCAATTCAGAATTTAAACATAAACAATCCTTTTTACATTAACTGATCAATTCAAACAATCTATAAGTAAGCAAAACTGGTTCTTAATTGGCTCAGGGCAAATGTTCATCAGAAGCAAATTGATTTACTTTGTTCAGACAGTTGAAACTAATTGACGACACATGTCGACTCGACTATATTAGCATTAACATACACAATCGTAGCCAAAAATCAGACATTTAAACAGTGTCGATACATGGTTCGAATTATACTGACTAAGCAGAAATACACTCGAGGAGTCAACTAATCAGTCCAAACTTGAAAATCAGCTACTTGCACAACATTTATATACACATTATCAGAGCAAATGGAAAGACTCATTCAAACAAACAGAAGTTCAGGCAAATGGACGGGGCACAGTTGACAAAATTCAAAGACACAAAATCAAAGCATGAACAGACTTTAACACAATCAAATGGGCCAAAACAAATAAAGAAGAGAAAGAAACTCACCTTAAATCTTGAAAAATCAAAACCTCAAACTCGGACTCGGACTCGGACAAACTTTCTTAAGGCTGAACGGACTTTAATCGAAGTGTTTCTCAAATGAGAAACACTTTGATTAAAGTCCATCAGACCTTAACCTCTTTGGTTTGAACCGGTTTGAACCAGTGACGAGGGACCTTGTGGTTTCAAAACTCAGATCTAATATTCGTGCTTCCCTGGTTAGATTCGGACCAAACCAAGTATGGTTTGGTCACGAGGAGGGTTCGGGGAGTGTCTGGTATGAAGCTGGGGTTGGTTGGTGTAGATCGAGTTTTGACTCGAATCTTCAAATGAAGATTCGAGGACCTGGGGGGTGATTCGAACCAAACGGTTAACAGGTCTATGTTCAGGGTGGTGAGGGGGTTCTATGATGTTCATGGCGAGGTCACCGGCGTTCATGCCGCCGGTTTTCATGGTGAAGAGTGCAGGGGCGGCTCTAGGGTTTGGGGATTATGGTGAAGACGATGAAGGCTGGGGTTTGGATAGGGGGGGCAGGGTAGTGTTAGGAGTTTATATAGTTAGTGAGCAAATGGATCCTGGCCGTTGGATGAGATGAGATGAAGGGCCAGGATCCTTTGGCTAAACAGGGACGACGTCGTTTCAAGGATAAAGGTTTGGGGTCGGTCCGGGTGAGACGGGTCGGGTTTGTTGGTGGGTTACGGGGGATTGATCTTGGCCGTTGATCAATCTGAGATCAACGGCCCAGATCATACTGGGCTAAAACGTCGTCGTTTGGATGTCCTGGGTATCAGGTGGTGTTGGACCGGGCAGGCCTGGGTTTTGGGCTGTTTGTTTGGGCCAATTTTGTTAAAATTGGCCCAAGTCCGGAAAGGATCCTTATATTATTTTTTTTATTATTATTTCTTTTTATTTATTTCCTTTTTCTTATTTATTTTAAAACAAAACTAAAAAAAATCAAATTAAAATTAAATACACACTCAATACAATTATTTGCACACGCACTAAAATATTTCAAAACAAGTAAAATTAAACAAAACAAAATCACGGACAAAGGTGCCTGTTTTATGCTTTTCTATTTAAACCATGTTACGGTTCAGATTATGCATGACACGTCACACATTTTTTTTGAATTTTGTTTTAATAAAGTAAATAAATAAAAATGGGCCGAAGTCACAAATAAATCAATAAGGTGCCGCACAGAAATCCAAAAATTGTACAGCATGACCAATTTTATTCTTTTGGAGCGACTGTCGCGCAAAACAAAAATCACGTGCTCACAGCTGCCCCTCTTTGTTATGAAACACGAAGAGTTTTCGTGCAAAGATAAAGTGAGCGTGTATGAGCGATTTTTGCCTACGGACTACTCCGTACGAAGCATGTTTTTTAAAAGATCTGACCGAATCTTGCTTCAAAGATTTCCTACATATCCTGGGCTAAACATGAATCAGGTCAATGTAGTTCGGGAAGTTTTGGTAGCTGGGACTACCATGGGATTGCAATGATTGCTGCTATTGCTGTTGCTGTTGTCACTGCTATGTCACTGACCGCCTTATTACAACCAAACGAAAATTGGAAAATGAACTAACTACTTATATGCATGTCAACTGCTAGTTACAAGATTCCTATCTATGATTCTTTTACGACTTGATCTTGGGTCTTAGTTGATTCTGCTTGTAGACTCCGATCTGAATCTTGATGCTTGCGAGTTGCGGTGACTTGTTTAATCTCCGGGATACCGAATAAAATGTGACTGGCAGAGTTCAGGACCTTAGTCAAATGTTGGAGTCGATCTGCTTTCCCTTTACTCTGATATCTCGGGATATCTTCTTTTGTCTTTTTCTTCTTTGATTCCGAACTGGGATTTATCTCGTGGGTCATTTCGATCCATGTGGCTCGAGGTCGGACCTGCGGGAGAAAACAAACAAACGAACAAAATTTTCTGCCCCAGTTTCACTAGGAAAATTTTGTTAATTATTCACCAGGAAGTTCATAAAATTGATGAAAGAGGATATGCATGCTCAGTTCAGGGCTGGAGCCCTAACACCGGCTAGCTGGGGAGAGGTTCGGTTTGGGGTTTAAGACCCTAACGCCGAACAGAGGAAGAATTCAGTTTAGGGTTTAAAACCCTAATGCTGATTGCATGGAAAAGCTCAGTTTAGGGTTTAAAACCCTAATGCTGGCTGGAAGGAAAAGTTCAGTTTAGGGTTTAAAACCCTAATGCTGATTGCATGGAAAAGCTCAGTTTAGAGTTTAAAACTCTAATGCTGGCTGAAAGGAAAAAGTTCAGTTTAGGGTTTAAAACCCTAATGCTGACTTAAAAGGAAAATTCAGTTTGGGGTTTAAAACCCTAATGCTGATTGCATGGAAAAAGCTCAGTTTAGAGTTTAAAACTCTAATGCTGGCTGAAAGGAAAAAGTTCAGTTTAGGGTTTAAAACCCTAATGCTGACTAAAAGGAAAATTCAGTTTGGGGTTTAAAACCTAATGCTGATTGCATGGAAAAGCTCAGTTTAGAGTTTAAAACTCTAATGCTGGATGAAAGGAAAAAGTTCAGTTTAGGGTTTAAAACCCTAATGCTGACTAAAAGGAAAATTCAGTTTAGGGTTTAAAACCCTAATGCTGATTGCATGGAAAAAGCTCAGTTTAGAGTTTAAAACTCTAATGCTGGCTGAAAGGAAAAGTTCAGTTTAGGGTTTAAAACCCTAATGCTGACTAAAAGGAAAATTCAGTTTGGGGTTTAAAACCCTAATGCTGATTGCATGGAAAAAGCTCAGTTTAGAGTTTAAAACTCTAAATGCTGGCTGGAAGGAAAAAGTTCAGTTTAGGGTTTAAAACCCTAATGCTGATTGCATGGAAAAGCTCAGTTTAGAGTTTAAAACTCTAATGCTGGCTGAAAAGGAAAAAGTTCAGTTTAGGGTTTAAAACCCTAATGCTGATTGCATGGAAAAGCTCAGTTTAGAGTTTAAAACTCTAATGCTGGCTGAAAGGAAAAAGTTCAGTTTAGGGTTTAAAACCCTAATGCTGATTGCATGGAAAAGCTCAGTTTAGAGTTTAAAACTCTAATGCTGGCTGAAAGGAAAAAGTTCAGTTTAGGGTTTAAAACCCTAATGCTGATTGCATGGAAAAGCTCAGTTTAGAGTTTAAAACTCTAATGCTGGCTGAAAGGAAAAAGTTCAGTTTAGGGTTTAAAACCCTAATGCTGACTAAAAGGAAAATTCAGTTTAGGGTTTAAAACCCTAATACTGATTGCATGGAAAAGCTCAGTTTAGAGTTTAAAACTCTAATGCTGGCTGAAAGGAAAAAGTTCAGTTTAGGGTTTAAAACCCTAATGCTGACTAAAAGGAAAATTCAGTTTAGGGTTTAAAACCCTAATGCTGATTGCATGGAAAAAGCTCAGTTTAGAGTTTAAAACTCTAAATGCTGGCTGGAAGGAAAAAGTTCAGTTTAGGGTTTAAAACCCTAATGCTGATTAAAAGGAAAATTCAGTTTAGGGTTTAAAACCCTAATGCTGATTGCATGGAAAAAGCTCAGCTTAGAGTTTAAAACTCTAAATGCTGGCTGGAAGGAAAAAGTTCAGTTTAGGGTTTAAAACCCTAATGCTGATTAAAAGGAAAATTCAGTTTAGGGTTTAAAACCCTAATGCTGATTGCATGGAAAAAGCTCAGTTTAGAGTTTAAAACTCTAAATGCTGGCTGGAAGGAAAAAGTTCAGTTTAGGGTTTAAAACCCTAATGCTGCTTGCATGGAAAAGCTCAGTTTAGAGTTTAAAACTCTAATGCTGGCTGAAAAGGAAAAAGTTCAGTTTAGGGTTTAAAACCCTAATGCTGACTAAAAGGAAAATTCAGTTTAGGATTTAAAACCCTAATGCTGATTGGCTGGATATAAAGCTCGAGAATACTACACGATCTATTTTTTAAGTTTTCTTGTTTCAATAGAAGATAAAAGGGAGTTTTGCGGGAACTTACCTTTTGAGTGAATTCCTTATTGCCAAAATGTTTCTTGTACCCGTGTACCTTCTTCTTTGGGCGACACCCGCTTCTTGCATGGTTGTCTTGGATCATTCTTGTTTCAACTTTTCAGACAAAGAAAAATTGTCAGTTCGGAAACGACGGTCGGTTCGGTGACCTTGATCGTTCCCAATTGCTTTGTTGCGTCTCTATTTCTGTTGCGAAGTCCCGCCATTGATTTGATTCGAATGGCGAAACCTTTAGACTGCTCAAGCTTGTATTTCCGGATTCTGTGATGATTTGCCTCGTAAGGCCTCTTTTTTTTCTTTTTGTCCCATTTTGATTGAAGGTTCTCAACGGGAATTTTATTGGAGGTGTTATGTGGGAACTTGTACAAAAGGAAGCTATGTGGGGGGAATATTTACAAAGTGGATTCTTTGTGCGGATTCTGTACAATGGGGTATGCTGGGTTTTTGTTTCAAAACGGGTTTCCCAGGGTTTGTTGGGGTAAGCTTGTTGGGGAATATTTACAAAAGGACTCGCTGGGGATGTGCTGATGAAATTCCAACGGGGATTTTTTTTTTTTTTACTGGGGAGACTTTGTGGGGAGATTGTACAAAAAGAGAAACTCTGTGGGGTTTTGTACATGGGGAGACTCTGTGGGGACTTGTCCGAATGTGGACTTGCTGGGGAAGATTTCAAGATTTCTCTCTTTCTTCTTTACTCCGGAACACCATCAAACGTCATGATTCATCATGCTTGGGTAATCATATCAACGAGATGAGGTGTTTTCCTTCATGAGACGGGATTCCGTGCAAACAAACCTGCCACCTGTCCTTTCCGGTGTGTCCTGAACTCGGGGTTAAAATGCAAAAAGGGGTTCGAAAAGAAACAAAGAAAGGGGAAAAAAATCAGAACAGGAATACCCTTTTCAGGATGAGAAAGACTTATCTGAGGAAGATAACGCTGGCTTTAAATGACATGACATGCTTTTTGGACTGGACGTCTGACCTTCTAAGAGCTTGCGTTTTCCTGAACCAGAACGGATCTGTGATTCCAAACTGGTGGCACTCTGCCGAAACTTTCTTGGGATGGCGTCATTCTTTTTCGGTCAACAGCACCCTTTGCGGGTTTTCGCCGGCTGACCTCTCTCATTTCTCTTCCTGTCATCGCTTGATAGCACTCTTTGCGAGTTTTTACTAAACAAGCTCTCTCATTTTGGTTTCTCTTCTCCCGTCGCCTCGTGGTGCCCGAAGGTTTTCACCGCCGAGACTCTCTCATTTTATTTCTCTCAATTCAGAGTGTGCCGGTTTCCATTTGTGATGCTTATTGGTTCCCCACCATATTCGGTAATTGATTTGAAGGCTTGTGCTTGGTAAAGAGAGGTAGATGATACTAACTTCTAAACTGCTCGACGTGCCCCAGTTTCAATTTCAGGATGAATGGGATTTTATTGTTAGTGTGACTGAACCTCAGGGAGAGGCTGCCTACGTATCCTTTCGGAATCAAGTCAAACGTAGTTCAGGCCTCAATCAAATTTTGTTTTTTTTTGTTTTCTTTCTTTGTTTTTTTTTCTTTTTGTGGAGAGGGTTGGGTAGTGTTTGGGGAGTAGTGGGGAATAAAACCTTCGCCGTTTTCAAACGTGTCAGGACCACTGGAGTATGATTTAGACGTAGTACCTCTTGACTGCATCTGCATTTACTGCTGTGTCGGGGTCATTTCCTTCGATATCACCTAAATACAATGCTCCTCTTGGCAATATTTTCCTTACGATGTATGGGCCTTTCCAATTTGGGGCAAACTTTCCTTTTGCTTCTTCATGATGCGGCAGAATACGCCTCAGTACCAGCTGACCTACTTCGAAATTCCGGGGTCGGACTTTCTTGTTGTAAGCACGAGCCATCCTTCGTTGGTATAACTGCCCGTGACAAACTGCAGCCATCCGCTTTTCATCAATCAACGTCAATTGCTCTAAACGAGTCTTAACCCACTCGCTGTCCTCGATTTCTGCTTCAACAATGATTCGAAGCGAAGGGATTTCTACCTCTGCCGGTATTACAGCCTCGGTCCCATAAACCAAAAGATAAGGAGTCGCTCCCACCGATGTGCGTACCGTAGTGCAGTATCCCAATAATGCAAAAGGTAACTGCTCATGCCACTGTCGGGAACTTTGTATTGTTTTCCTCAAAATCTTCTTGATGTTTTTATTTGCAGCTTCCACGGCACCATTAGCTTTTGGCCGATAAGGAGTGGAATTCCTGTGTGTTATCTTGAATTGCTCGCACACATCTCCTATCAAGTGACTGTTCAAGTATTATCTGTAATGATAGTCGCAGGAATACCGAAGCGACAGATAAGATTTGAGTGTACAAAATCCACCACAGCTTTCTTGGTGACCGACTTGAGAGTGACAGCCTCTACCCATTTCGTAAAGTAGTCTATGGCAACTAGTATAAACCTGTGTCCGTTCGAGGCCTTTGGTTCAATTGGTCCAATGACGTCCATGCCCCAGGCGACAAATGGCCATGGTGCGGACATGGGATGCAGTTCCGTGGGAGGTGCATGAATCAAATCACCGTGCACCTGACACTGATGACATTTCCGAACGAAGCTGAAGCAATCCTTTTCCATGGTCATCCAGTAATAACCTGCTCTAAGGATTTTCTTCGCTAAGACATACCCGTTCATGTGAGGTCCGCACACACCTGCGTGTACTTCGTGCATGATCTTTCTCGCTTCCTCGATATCGACACATCTTAGGAGATTGAGGTCCGGGGTCCTCTTATACAACAATTCGCCGCTCAGAAAGAAACCACTTGCATGTCGCCTAATGGTCCTTTTTTGATCTCCAGTAGCGTGCGCGGGGTATTCTTGTGTCTTCAGGAATTTCTTGATGTCATGGTACCAAGGCTGCGTATTTGATCCTGCCTCGATTACACTGCAGTAACCGTGTCTTTCCTTGATTTGGATTTCCAAAGGATCGACGTGGGCGTTGCCCGGGTAGGGTAACATTGAAGCCAAAGTAGCAAGTGCATCTGCCAGTTCATTGTGACACCTCGGAATATACCTGAATTCTATTGATGTAAAGCGCTTGCTGAGGTCCTCCACATGTTGTCGGTACGGGATAAGTTTGACATCCCGAGTTTCCCATTCGCCTTGAGCTTGTCGGATAATCAAGTCAGAATCTCCCAAAACCAGTAAGTTTTCAACATCCTGGTCGATTGCCATATGCATGCCCATGATGCAGGCTTCATACTCAGTTGTATTATTTGTGCAAAAGAAACGAAGTCTAGCTGTGGCGGGATAATGCTGACCGGCAGGCGAGATCAAAATTGCCCCAATCCCTATACCCTTGGCGTTCACGGCTCCGTCAAAGAACATCTTCCAAACATGAGCTTCCTCCGAGATCACTTCTACGGTGTTTACCTCTTCATCTGGAAAGTAGGTATCCAATGGCTGGTATTTCTCATCGACCGGGTTTTCGGCCAAATGATCTGCTAATGCCTGGGCTTTCATTGCCGTGCGAGTGACATAAACTATGTCGAATTCCGTAAGCAAGATTTGCCATTTAGCCAGTCTCCCAGTAGGCATTGGTTTCTGAAATATATACTTTAAGGGATCCAACCTGCTTATGAGGAATGTAGTGTGGGCTTGGAGATAATGTCTCAGCTTTTGAGCATCCCATGTGAGAGCGCAGCATGTCCTTTCCAGCAGAGTGTATTTGGCCTCGTAGCTGGTGAATTTCTTGCTCAGGTAGTAGATTGCTTGTTCCTTCTTTCCGGTTATGTCGTGTTGCCCGAGGACGCAACCGAAAGAGTTCTCCAAGACTGTCAGATACAAGAAAAGTGGCCTCCCTGGTTCTGGAGGGACCAAGACTGGGGGATTCGAAAGGTATTCTTTGACTTTATCAAAGGCTTCTTGACACTCCGTTGTCCACTTAATCGCAGCATCTTTCCTTAACAGCTTGAATATGGGCTCACACGTGCTTGTCAGCTGGGCAATAAACCGACTGATGTAGTTCAACCTGCCCAACAGACTCATCATGTCTTTCTTCGTTCTCGGGGGAGGTAGATCTCTGATGGATTTTATCTTAGTTGGATCGAGCTCAATTCCTCTCCTGCTTACGATGAAACCCAAAAGTTTGCCCGACGGAACTCCGAAAGCGCACTTGACTGGATTTAGCTTCAAGTCATACTTCCTTAGCCTCTCGAAGAATTTCCTCAAGTCTTGGATGTGATTATCCTGCGTCCTGGACTTGACTATCACATCGTCCACGTACACCTCTATTTCCTGGTGCATCATGTCATGGAAAATGGCAGTCATGGCCCTCATGTAAGTAGCCCCAGCATTCTTCAGACCAAATGGCATGACCCGGTAACAGTAGGTGCCCCAAGGCGTGGTGAAGGCGGTTTTCTCGGCGTCCTCTTCATCCATCAGTACCTGATGATACCCAGCGTAACAATCTACAAAAGACTGTATCTCGTGTTTGGCACAATTATCAACGAGGATGTGGATGTTGGGCAGCGGGAAATTATCCTTAGGACTTGCTCTGTTCAAATCTCGGTAATCTACGCATACTCGAGTTTTCCCGTCCTTCTTTGGTACTGGAACCACATTCGCCAGCCATGTTGTATATTGGACTACCCGGATCACTCCCGTTTTCAGCTGCTTGGTGATCTCCTCTTTAATCTTGTCACTGACCTCAGTTTTGAACTTTCGTTGCTTTTGTTGAACTGGAGGACAATCAGGATGAATCGGCAATTTGTGAACCACTAGATCAACACCTAGTCCCGGCATGTCATCATATAACCAAGCAAACACGTCTTTGAATTCATGAAGAAGTTGAATTATCGCCTCTCGCGTTTTCTTGTCCGTATGAATGCTTATCTTGGTCTCCCGGGCTTCTTCCGGAGTTCCTAAGTTTACCGGTTCAGTGTCATTCAGATTTGGCTTAGGTTTATTCTCGAAATATTCCAACTCTCAGTTTATCTCCCTAAAAGCCTCTTCCGCATCATATTCTGGTTCTGGGTTCATTAATTCGCAGTTAAATAACTCATTGTGATCTGGGTGTGAAGTCCGCAAGCATGTCATATTTAAAGCCGCATTATTAGGACTGAAAAGGAAGATAAGAGGAAAAGTAATAAAAATCAGAACAAAAGAAAGAATAGGAAAGCAATGATGATTTTTTTTTTGTATTTTTGTATATTTTCTTTGGAAAGTTGGAAGACAACAATGTTTACAACTAGGAATTCAAAACAACAATTGAAAAGAAGAAAACGTTCAAGTTATGTCCCGGAGATAACTTGTGATACAGGAAAGGTGGCAGGGCAGGTCTACCCGGACTTCCGTCTAGTCGGGAATGGCGTGGCCTCCCAGTTTTGAAGTTGGGTGTTCGGTCCCATGCACAGCATCTCAGCAGTGCTTGTGCCTTCACCTGGTTGAACCATGTGGACCTCGTAGAGCATTTCTTTCATCGCCCCACATATTTCCTCGATTTCCTCAGCTGTGAAGACCTCATCATCTTCTTCTTCAGCGTACCTTGGCCTGACGAAAGTCGCATATAAATCCGGCAGTGGTTGAGGCAACTTCCAGCCCTCATTTCTCCTTTTCTTTGCCCATTTTTCGTCTGCTGGAGTAGGTTTGAAACCTAGTCCAAAAGGTTTCTTGATGACTGGTAAAGTAATGGGTTCTGTTATTCCCTGAAGGATTCGTCCAAGTCCCTTCCCTGGCCTAAATCCGTGCCGGATCATCTCTTTGGCCACCATGACCGAAGCGTTAGACAAGAAAGGCTGGGGGCAAGGTACTCCCTCTTCGTGCTGCTCTGCCAGTACCACCTCGAAAGCTTGATAGACCGTATGTTCGCTCCCTTCTCTTGGTTCAAGATACGGGATGGATGGGTCCCGATAAATGGCATGCTCATCTTCCCCGTGGACCACGATCTCTCGGTCTTCATACTCGAATTTTACCATCTGGTGAAGAGTGGAAGGCACGGCTCCTGCCGCATGGATCCAAGGTTTGCCAAGGAGAAAATTGTAGGATGTGTCCATGTCGATCACCTGGAAGGTTACTCGAAATTCGACTGGTCCTATGACCAACAACAGGTCTATTTCTCCCATGGTGTCTTTCTTGATGCCGTCGAAAGCTCTTACGCAGACATTGTTAGGTCGGATTCTTTCGGCCCCAATTTCCATTCTTTGCAGCGTGGAGAGTGGGCAAATGTCAACGCCTGAGCCTCCATCTAACATTACCCTCTTGACATAATAGTCTTTGCATTTAACTGTTAGATGCAAAGCCTTGTTGTGTGCCGCTCCTTCTGGGGGTAAATCATTCTTGCTGAAAGAGATTTGGTTGACGGCGAAGAATCTCTCTGTCATCCGCTCTAGTTGCTCCAACGAGGTTTCGACTGGTACATATGCTTCATTCAGGGTTTTCAGCAGGATCTTTTGATGCTCGGTTGACCTCATTAATAATGACAGCATGGATACTTGCTCAGGGTGCTTGCGCAACTGATCTATCACTTCGTAATCCGGCATCTTCATTTGTTGGAAGAACATTTCCGCTTCTTCAACACTCACGGGCTTCTTTGGAGGGAAGCGCCTTTGTGTGGCGTTGTTCAGTTCTTGGGTATCTGAGTACCCTCCAATGAAAGTATTTTCTGGAAGTTCTCCCATGACCTCTTTACCTTTGTACATCACCAAAGTCTTTTGATAATTCCACGGCACTGTGGACGGGTTGGTCATTGGCTTTTGTGGCACGCGTCCGATAACCACTGGCTCATTCAGCCGAGGTGGTTGAATCGTCCCCCGGACCACATAGGCCCCTTTCGGCACGTACATAGGCTTTATCTTTTTGATCCCGAAATTCTGCGTCTTCTTAGCTTGACCTCGTGGTATGTAAAGAACTCCGCCCATTGCTGGTACCACCTTCTTCTCCACCTTCTTTTCAAGCTTGCTCTCTGCAACCTTGGCCTCCTCCCCCTTTTCTGATTTTTGGTCTATTTCAGGCCTCTTCCCCGTGTCGACAAGGGCAATTATGGCTTTCAAAGCAGGGTCGAACTCTTTGTCTTCACAAATCATGACGATCAGTGGCCCATTATTGTGAGCGGGCAATGGATTGTTAGTCACATTTGGGATCTCTTCGTCCCTTAGCACTATTTTCCCCTGCTCTATCAAATTTTCGACCACTCTTTTCAATGACCAGCAGTCGTTTGTATCATGTCCCTCAGCCCCTGAATGATAGGCGCATCTGACTCCGGCTTTGTAAGAAGGCGATGTTGGGTTTTGCCTTGTTTGGGGAATTGGTTGCAAGAAACCCAATTGGACTAGCTTAGGGAACAAAGTTGAGCATGGCTCACTGATGGGCGTGAAAGTCTGCCGTCGAGGTGGATCTTGGGGGCGGTAGTTATTCTGCGGGGGTTGTGGGTTATAGTGGTCGCGGTAAGGAGGCTAATTTCTGGGCGGTGGAGCTGGGCCTCGGTTGGCTTGTTGTGGTGGATGGTTATAAGGTTGGGCATTAATGACCATATAAGGTTGATGAGCATATGCCGAATTTGAATGGGGGTAATAGTGTTGTGGGGCTCTTTCCGGAAAATGGGGCCTGGGATGACGATACTCCCTTGCTCCAGAGGCTGCCATAGTCGTTTCTTCTTTCTTCTTCCCCCTTGTTGTTCCTCCAGACCCGCTTTGGACGGCCTGGGAGGTTGCCCTTATGGCTGCTTGACTCAAAATCCTTCCCGTTTTCAACCCATTTTCCACCATCTCTCCAATCTTGATCGCTTCCGCGAATGGCTTACCCATGGCCGACATCATGTTTTGGAAATAGTCAGACTCTTGAGCCTGGAGAAAGGTAGTGACCATTTCCGCTTCATCCATGGGAGGCTTCACTCTCGACGCCTGTTCACGCCACTTAATAGCATACTCTCTAAAGCTTTCTGAAGGCTTCTTCTTCAAATTCGACAGAGAGTTTCGGTCTGGTGCAATGTCGATGTTATATTGGAATTGTTTTACAAAATCTCTGGCGAGATCATCCCATATATGCCATCGGGACATTTCCTGATCCATATACCATTCCGAAGCTATCCCTACTAGACTTTCCCCAAAATACGCCATCAGCAGTTCTTCTTTTCCGCCGGCTCCCCGTAATTGGTTGCAGTATTTCTTAAGATGTGCGATGGGGTCACCGTGCCCATCGTATTTCTCGAACTTGGGGGTCTTGAAACCCGTTGGCAGGTGCACGTGAGGGAACATGCACAGGTCGGCGTAAGAGACGCTCTTTTGTCCGCTCAATCCTTGCATATTCTTCAAACTTTGTTCAAGGCTTCTCATTCTCTTGGCAATCTCATTTTGCTCTGCAATTCTGGGGTTCTGATCCTGTCCCGGTGCAAGCTCGCACTGAGGCGGTAGAGGATTAGTACTGGTAGCGAACCTAGTTGGTTCCATTGAGAACGATGGTGCTTGGAATATAAAAGAGGATGAGTCAAAGCTTGGCTTGTACGTGGTGGGCTGTGCCGTAACCGGGCAAGGCGATGTAGTAAAGATGTTCAAGCTTGCATCAGTGGATGACATTCGGGGATGAGGCTCAGAGGGCGATCCAGCAGAGAAGGCTGAGGTGGCTGGGTACCCGAATGGGGTAGCAGGATAGTTTATGGGGACATTAGACGTTCCACTTGACCTGGAGAATAATTCAGGGAATCCGGGGACGACACTTGGCGGCTCTTTCCCATTATTCCAGTCGTCCAACATTTCCAACATGCGGAGCCGTAGGATTCTATTTTCTTCCGCAGTCGCGGATTCAGGTGTGAGGACGGCTGAGATCGAGCTTTCCTCAGAAACAGGGATTGTTTGCAATGGAATTTCTAAAGACATTTCCACACTTCCTTTTGACCTGGTGAAGTAAGTGTGAGTACTGCTTCTGATCCTAACAACGGGTAGTCGAACACCTCTCCTTGACCTCGTGAAGTATGAGTGCGAGGCCAGACTTTTACCAAACCAACCGTCTTTCCAAAAACCCTGGGAAAATGCTCAATGACAAACGCACGGTTAATTTGCAGCAAATAACAGATAGTTAATCTCACGTTGGGCATGATGCACCTATACAGTTAAGTGGATTACTATATGTTTGCTACGAGAGCATGCGTCATTCCGGCATTTTTCCTCTTATTAGTTTTTCCCTTTTTTTCTTTTCTTTTCTTTTCTCTTTTGTTTTCCTTTTATTTTTTTATTTTTTTTATTTTCGTAGTAAAAGAAATGCGACCGGATCCGATGAGGATTGCCTACGTATCACGATGCCTACGTGAATCAGATCATTACGTAGTTCGAAAAACACAAATGAGCGTAAAAGAAACAACCTCTTTATTGTTGAAACATTCTATTACAAGCTACATTTTGCAAGAGAAAGAGCAAACTTTGAAAATAAACCTAGACTCAAAATGGACTGAAAATCACCTTGATGAAAAAACAGGCAGAAAATGCTAAAATACAGATTTGACCTATGAATGCATTATGGTTTTAAAAATTGGTTTCCGCGGGGCATCGTTCGGCCTCGCCGCGGTCCTAGGCGTGAGATCCCTCTCAAGTTGCTCCAGCTCGTGCATAGTCTGCTTGACATAAACCATTACTGCCGAGGGGAAGGTAACACTGGACATGTTCTCACATCGCAGACATCGTCTGGTGATGGCATGGGCAATGGCTTTGATTCTATCTCTGGTTTGCTTCTTTTCTATGAGTAGGCGTTTTATCTGATCGCTGCATATCTCAAATACTTGAATATCCTGTATATGCTGATGCTCCAATCGCCGTACTTCCAACTTCATCTGGGCTATTGAGTCATACCAGTATCTGCTCTCAATTTGGAAATCCTTGGCCTGACTAGCTGCTTTGATCTCAAGTGCTGCCATCTCTCTCTTTATCTTAGCAACAGTCTTCTCGTGGTCGCCTTCCAATTGATTCAGGTATCTGCGATGCTTATCTGTTCTTGTATCCCACTGTGCTTTGAGCTCTGCTATGACGTTTTCAGATTTCTCCAAACCATCTCGCCACTCTCTGATCTCGCTTTTTAGCCTTTTTATCAGGTGCTCGTCTGATCGACGCCTTGGCTGTTTATCTGCATCCAACCTTATCTGTTTGATCTGGGCTCTGAGCTTTTCATTTTCTTGAATCAACCTATTCCGCTCTCCCAGATCGGTAGCAACTTGTACGTTGTGTTCATATTTCAAGTTTTCCACTTGTTGCTTTAGCCTGCTGATTTCGGCGCAATAGCCTCTTTCCTTTGCTAACCAATCCCAATGCCTTTGCGATGACTCGGTGAAATCCCGGATGTAGGGTCTCTTAGCTGGCCTTTCATGCTCGAGTTCCCTTCTATACCATGCAAGGTAACCTGGCGCCGTTTCTCCTTTGGCTCGATCCCGCACGCAAGTATCTGATTTCAAAAGTTGACCCTCATACCAGATTTGGCGAATCTTTGCTTCTGGGAACTGTCCGTTAGGACTTATCTCAACTGTTTGAGCGCTAAGATCTTCCTCATGAGGTATTGTCTGGCATCTTCCGAACTGTCTCAAAACTCGGCCGGGTGCGTAAGGTTGAATACTCTTAAGCCCCATTAGCAAGAAATGAGTTTTAGCCGCCGACATATATAAGATCTCATCAACAGGCAACCATCCCAACGTCCATTGTATTTGGCTGGCATTAAGATCTTGCAAGAACGAAGTCCATGCCAGGACTCCTTTGGGCCAAATGATCTCTTTGGTTCTCGTGTAAGATTCTTCTATGCGGGTCTTTTCCGGGGAACCATGGCTCAAAATCTCGGAATGATGGCAGAGGTGCTCGGTCATCCATATCTGTAGGAGCAAATTACAACCTTCGAAGAAATTTCCCCCAGCTTTACAAGCTGTGAGAGCTCGAAAGATGTCAGATACCACCATTGGCGCGAGAGTACTGTCACTTTGCGTGAGTAAAGTGCTGACGACCCCAGATATCTTCAAATCAATGTTTCCATCTTTCCTCGGAAATACCAGAAGACCCAGGAACATTATCATGAACGCTACCCGTCTGTGCTCGTCCCACTTCTGACGAACTCCTTTGCTGCACAGTTTGTTGATTGGATTATTGAATCCCCCTTGTGACCGTATCTATCATATATGAAGCATGGAGTACAAAATCCGGCTGCCAGATCCGGGTTGTGGACTTTTCTAGGTATCTTCAATGAATCTAGGAATCGATGTACCGTGACGACTCTTGGGGCGACCAAGTATTTTTCCCTCAAGGGAAGCTCAGTATTCCCGATGTATCCGGCCATTTCTTCCAAAGTTGGGGTGAGTTCAAAATCAGAGAAATGGAAAACATTGTGCGCCGGGTCCCAATAGGTAACCAAAGCTCTTATGATATCTCCCCGAGGTTGGATTTCCAACAGACCGACAAGACCTTTCAGATATTTCTTAACCTCATTTTGTCCTTCAACACCTAGATCATTCCACCATAGCCGTAACTTGACAGGGATTTTGGTCATTATTGAAAAATGTTCATTTTGCATCGTGCTCATCCTGCACATTTATTAAGGTGATTTTAACAAAATTGACTGACTCAAAAAAATATTTTTACAGAGAGGATCAAGTTTTGAACACGGCCTTTAAACACTTCGGAGACGAATATTTTAAGGATGTGCGGGTCTATTGGATAAAAACGCTAAACAAGACCCAAAGGTGGCTGTTTATGCAAAGTCAGCCTTCCGGCATCCCTCTCGGGAACATTCGGCTATTTATGATAAAACAACGTCACCTGACTTATTTACGACTCTTTTAAAAATTTGACACATCTTTTATTTATTTATTTACTGATTTTTGGCTATTTAGAAAAATGGGGTTGAACCCGACGAGGGTTGCCTACGTATCTCACATCCGGTGAGAATCAAACCGGCGTAGTTCGGGATATCGTAAAATAGGAAAAAATCGAATAAACCTAGAAATCAGGAATGCATATTTTTTTTACATTTTTTGAAAAGAGATAAAGATTAAAGAATCTATTTTTTTTATATATTATTTTTTAGGAAAAATTTGGACTATTAGTCTGAATTCATAAAAGGGGTACTACGAAAGAAACAACATATTTTTCGAATTATGAATTTTCGATTTTTTTTTTTACTTTTAAAATAAATACCTTTTCCTTTTTTTTTTTATTTTGAAAGTGATAAAAGAAAATTTTTATATATTTTTTTTAATAACTCTCAATAAACAAGACAGTTTTTTTTTAGAAAAATTCCGGCGAGGTTTTGACACTACTTGGACATTGGTTTTATTTTCCAAAAATAAGTAATTATCTCCCCTACGCTGCTATTTTCCCCTTTTTTTAGGAACCGGTCGACATGCGGAACCGAAGCAAATAAATGCACAACACAGATAAGAATGCAGCATGACGGTCTTTTCCATTTCAGGTTGCCTGTCCTAGACGGACCCAACCCCTGTGTTGAGTCCCCTGAGTCAAATGCAATATGATGCAAATAAGCGTTCCTACTAGGGATCCGGCATGAAGTTTCGTTATACTAGGTTTAAACCTTGGTATTTGTTCTAGACTGTGTACCCGAGCGGACAACTCGAGTCGAGGAGGGGGCTACGTACCGGGGACCCGCGAGATCGTCCGGCTTTGTAACTTGTCCGACCTCTTTCTTATTTCAGGTATTGACACTAACAGAATAGGGAGTCTCGACCAGCGAGCTTCTCCCCGGAGGTAAGAAAAGAAGGGTTTCGGCACAGTTTATATACAGTTCAGATAATATCAAAAGCGGTAAAAGACCACATTTAGCACTTTTATGCAAAACATGTAATAAAGATCAGATAATAAAGCCAAATATAACAATTATTCTAAGCTCGAGTTCTTGGACCCTGAACCAGTGGTTCTGGGTCATTATCCCCAGCAGAGTCGCCAGAGCTGTCACACCTCCTTTTTGCGCGCCCGGCCCCGAAGGGTTAGATGCGCGGGTGGAGTTTTTCCAATTTAAGTGACAATATTCGAAATGGGATTATTTATTTAATTTAGAGTCGCCACTTGGGAAAGGTTTGGCTTTTGGTGTCCCAAGTCACCGGTTTATCTTGAATCCCAAATCGAGGAAAATATTCGACTTTTCCAGATGAAATCTGCGAACCAGAAATTCTAAGTAAGGAATTCTGTTGATCCGAGGGAAGGTGTTAGGCACCCTCGAATCCCGTGGTTCTAGCACGGTCGCTTAAATTGTTATAATGGCTAAATATCTGATTTAAATACATGTTATGACTTACGTGCTTTTATTAAATTTAAACCGCTTTTATTATTATCACTTATTTTTTATAGAATTGCAACGTCGTGAAAATGCATCTCGAACCACGTCACAATCAATGCACCCGTGATCGTCGACACATTTGGACTTCGTTGAGATTCGGATTTGGGTCACATCAATGTGCACCCGAATTTAAGAATGTGATTTAATTAAGCCGCGCCTACAGAGTCTAACGCGTTATTATCTTTGTAGAAGGCCATGAAATTTATTAAATGGCCTATCTTGAATTCTAACTAATTATCATGGTTATTTATTGAGGGCCCCGCAATTTTGCATCTTTATTTGGCGAGGCTCATCTCTATTTTAGAAAAGGATATCCTAAAATGGCTACATTTCTAATGCATTTGTCTCTAAAACTAGAAGAAAAGGTACATGCTAATTCAATTATAGGCTTTTGCCTAATACGGATTTTTGTCAGTTTCTGATTAACTACTTATAAAGTAAAAACGTCATGCCTTGCGAGGATGTTTCAGTCGAACAAAAAGACTACATATGAGATTGAATGAAATGCAATACCTAATCCGAACATTTCTTGAGTTAGACTTAACTGAACTTATCGGGACTAGATTAAAGGATAATTGGCAAAGTAAAATACTTTAGTTTGGCAAGGAATCATGTACGAGCTAAACGAAATACAACACTTAATCCGAACACTTCTCGAGTTGAACTTAACTAAACTTATGTGGACTAGTCTTAACTAAACAAAAACTAAATGAAACAAGAACAGTATTGTATAAGGTCGAAATATACATGCTCCTACTGACAAACAACTACAGAGTTAAAATACAACAGGGTAAACTCAGTCAAATATCAACACATACTCTCGAACTGTTGAATAATAAACTAAATCAATTTTCACAGGCCTGTTAATGTACTATGAATATTACAACAAATACTTGAACTTCTTCAACCTTTTTTTCATTTCATGCTTTCCAACTGTTTTAATTACATCAATATGGGACTTGAAATGTGTACCTGGAAATGCTGAAAATGCAAAGGAGAAGAAGAAGAAGAAGATGTGGAAATCAGCAGCAGAAAGAAATAGGACTAGTAATAGCAGCAGGACAGGGCAGCAACAATAGTGAGCAGAATAGCAACAGCAACAAGAAACAGTAGAGTAGCAAACACAACTCACAAAACAATTGGAGTGAGATCAACCCCAACTAAACCAAACTTTCGAGTAGAACAAACAACAAACAAAGCAGACTCAGTTGTGAGAAAGCAATGTTGCACAGAACAGGTCCAGATTTAGTGAAGTCAGGAACAAAAGGGAAGGAAGCAACTTCTGGTTTTGTTTTGTCTGAGTTATCAGACAAAAATTCTTTTCTAGTTTTCTGTTTTCAAAAAAATTGAACTCTCAGGTGTTCCCTCTTAGTATCTCTTTGTATGTCTTTCCAGTTCTCTCTCTCAAACTCTTCACTGTGTGTGTATATTTTCTTTTACAGCCCTCAAGGTTCAGTCCCCTTTTTCCAATCTTTCTCCTCCCTCCTTTTTATATGCCTTCCTTAACCCTTTTAACAGCCTGTTTTTTAGAGTGTCCCAGTACCCTCCCATGTGCCTTTAAACTTTTTCAGTTCCACTTTAGTTAATTAGGTATAAAAACCCCATCAACATTCCCTGGCAGATTTAACTTTTACAAGGTTTAAATACTTCTTTAAACTAAAGCAAAGTATGGGCATAGGATGTATCTGACAACATATGCTGTCAAATTGTTTAAAACTTAAAAGCCTTCTTAATGCAGAAAAACAGGCTGTGCACAAGGCACATGAGGTGCACCAATGCACATGCTGTGCACGAGTGCACATGCCTTCCAATTCAGAATTTAAACATAAACAATCCTTTTTACATTAACTGATCAATTCAAACAATCTATAAGTAAGCAAAACTGGTTCTTAATTGGCTCAGGGCAAATGTTCATCAGAAGCAAATTGATTTACTTTGTTCAGACAGTTGAAACTAATTGACGACACATGTCGACTCGACTATATTAGCATTAACATACACAATCGTAGCCAAAAATCAGACATTTAAACAGTGTCGATACATGGTTCGAATTATACTGACTAAGCAGAAATACACTCGAGGAGTCAACCAATCAGTCCAAACTTGAAAATCAGCTACTTGCACAACATTTATATACACATTATCAGAGTAAATGGAAAGACTCATTCAAACAAACAGAAGTTCAGGCAAATGGACGGGGCACAGTTGACAAAATTCAAAGACACAAAATCAAAGCATGAACAGACTTTAACACAATCAAATGGGCCAAAACAAATAAAGAAGAGAAAGAAACTCACCTTAAATCTTGAAAAATCAAAACCTCAAAATCGGACTCGGACAAACTTTCTTAAGGCTGAACGGACTTTAATCGAAGTGTTTCTCAAATGAGAAACACTTTGATTAAAGTCCATCAGACCTTAACCTCTTTGGTTTGAACCGGTTTGAACCAGTGACGAGGGACCTTGTGGTTTCAAAACTCAGATCTAATATTCGTGCTTCCCTGGTTAGATTCGGACCAAACCAAGTATGGTTTGGTCACGAGGAGGGTCCGGGGAGTGTCTGGTATGAAGCTGGGGTTGGTTGGTGTAGATCGAGTTTTGACTCGAATCTTCAAATGAAGATTCGAGGACCTGGGGGTGATTCGAACCAAATGGTTAACAGGTCTATGTTCAGGGTGGTGAAGGGGTTCTATGGTGTTCATGGCGAGGTCACCGGCGTTCATGCCGCCGGTTTTCATGGTGAAGAGTGCAGGGGCGGCTCTAGGGTTTGGGGATTATGGTGAAGACGATGAAGGCTGGGGTTTGGATAGGGGGGGCAGGGTAGTGTTAGGAGTTTATATAGTTAGTGAGCAAATGGATCCTGGCCGTTGGATGAGATGAGATGAAGGGCCAGGATCCTTTGGCTAAACAGGGACGACGTCGTTTCAAGGATAAAGGTTTGGGGTCGGTCCGGGTGAGACGGGTCGGGTTTGTTGGTGGGTTACGGGGGATTGATCTTGGCCGTTGATCAATCTGAGATCAACGGCCCAGATCATACTGGGCTAAAACGTCGTCGTTTGGATGTCCTGGGTATCAGGTGGTGTTGGACCGGGCAGGCCTGGGTTTTGGGCTGTTTGTTTGGGCCAATTTTGTTAAAATTGGCCCAAGTCCGGAAGGGATCCTTATATTATTTTTTTTATTATTATTTCTTTTTATTTATTTATTTTAAAACAAAACTAAAAAAAATCAAATTAAAATTAAATACACACTCAATACAATTATTTGCGCACACACTAAAATATTTCAAAACAAGTAAAATTAAACAAAACAAAATCACGGACAAAGGTGCCTGTTTTATGCTTTTCTATTTAAACCATGTTACGGTTCAGATTATGCATGACACGTCACACATTTTTTTTGAATTTTGTTTTAATAAAGTAAATAAATAAAAATGGGCCGAAGTCACAAATAAATCAACAAGGTGCCGCACAGAAATCCAAAAATTGTACAGCATGACCAATTTTATTCTTTTGGAGCGACTGTCGCGCAAAACAAAAATCACGTGCTCACAATTTTTACTAAGTTATATACAACTACAATATAATACCACTTAAATATAATTTTTATACGATGTTGTTCAACTTTCATACAATATGTAAATGAATAAAAGAAAAATAAATAAATAACAGTCTACAATTTATCTATAATTTCTGCAATATAATGTATGTCATGTCTTCTTCTTCTTCGAGTTTCAATCCGAAATTCAGCCAAAACCAAGTCTAATCTTTACCAAAACCCCTCAAAATTGAGTTATAAACTCCAAACCATATTCCCAATTATTTTCAACAACACTCAATCCAAACAATAATGATTTTTGAAAACCCAAATTTGAATTCAAAGCTTCAAAGATTTTTAATGGCTGTCAATGGTGGAATTGCTGCTCTCTTTTCCTTTGCTTTGTATTGCTGAAATTTGGACATAATTGCGTTTGTTGCAGAAGAATTGTAGAAGATTTAGTCGTTTTTGATTTGTGAAATCAGAAAAAAGGTTGAAACAGAGTGTATCGCAAAAACAGAGTATGGAAAATTTGAAACGAATCTGACGATAATTATGAATGTGCATGATTTGCGTTGTAGAAGATCTGGAAGAATATTTAATTCCCTAATTTTAGCGCGCCTAAATAAGGAATCCTAAGCTACAATGATTCCTTATTTAATGCATTATCTATATTTTGTAGAAATACTATTAGCATGAAGGGTAATATGCAAACTATGAACATATTTGGTAATATAGTTTCCTATACGGTATAGGAAATAAAATTTCCTAAGAAAATATTCTTTGTTTGAGATCAAAGAAAAAAAGTTTCTTTTATTAATTTTTATTTTTCAATTTATATTTAAAATTATATATATGCTGTACAAGAGTAAGAGAAGGAATTCTCTAGGATAATTTAACAACGACCCAACAATTGGAGAACCGTAGAACCAATCCAACAATACGAAAATTTTCTGGTTGACCGGAAAATAGCGTGACAGGAAAATTTTCAAAAACCGACGAAATTTTAATTCTGACTCATTCTGAATTTTTGGCAGTAGGAATTAACAAACATCATTGGATTTTCTGAAGAATTATCCACGCATTTCGGAATTGCATGTGATTCCAGCTAGCTTGGCATTTCCTGTGAATCTATCTTCCTTGTTTTCTTTATAATTGACGCGTATAATTAGAAAGAAAACAAGAAGCAGCAATTAGAAATTTAGAATGATGTAATGATTAAAATGTGAATCAGGTGGGTATAATACAGCAAATACGTTGAATGGAAAATGAGAAAACTGTAGCATAACATTAGTGGGAGTCGCTTTCTTGATAAAAAAGAAAAAAAGAAAAAAAAGTTGTAGCGCCCCAATTGGATTCCATATATATGTGAAGTTTAAATGATGATACTATTTTAAAATAATAATCTTGTAATCATATATAGTTGATGGATTAGTCAATGAAGAACAATATGCAGGTATATGTACAAATTGCTAAACGCTGAGGTCAAACTTGCCACCTACCGTACGTTATGATCAGGCTTTGGATAGCTTCGGTTTAGGGAATACCACTCATTATTCCATGCTATACATAGACTCATTGACATAGCTTTGGCTCCGATTCTACATGTGTTAAATTATCACTATACAAGTATAAATAATAGACATTGGAACTCGGCAAATCAAATACGTTGCGGTACAATATTTTCAAACTCGAACATACTAAAAAAATAAAAAGTAAAAATCAGTTAAAGGCTTAGTAATTTATGCAAATGTCGAACTCTTCGCTACTTTACTACCACTGAATGACTGAAATATAAAATTGAAAAAGAGAACAAAAAGGAAAAAGGATACAATGTAAATGCGCGACGACAAACAATTATACAATAAGCAGCCACTATGTACATGGGGATAATTAATGATAAGATGGAATTCCTATATGTTGGATCTGTTTTTGGTCTACTACTGACAAAATAAATGAGGTAAGATTATATATACTTTCCTTAACCACATATTGTTCCAACGTAACTAACGAAGAATCTAATTAGTTGCTATAACTAAGAAGAAAAAGTGATTGACTTCACTTGTGTTGTGTCAAAGCAATTTGCAGTGATAGCCTAATGGAGGTTGAGTCTCAGAAATTCAGTTGCCTGCACTTTGATGGAAAAAGATCAGAATTCCTGCAATATCATGCACGCAGATGCATGCAATCTCCATCTTAAATGTCTATTTCAGGGGTTGTTAACAACTTAACTTTATGAAACTAAGCTACCAGTTTTTGCAGATTATATTAGGTCTAAGTATAATTAGCTAGATCAGTAACTAGGTAGTATAAGAATTTTCTGGATTCCAAATCATAATAAATCTCATAAAAGTAGCTATATATATTTCGATTCTGTCCCCTCCATAAAAATATGTTTTCCACTTTTGAAGATTAGTAAATCTCCTTCACCTTCTTTTCTTAGTGTAGTATATATTTCTGTCAAGCTAATGATCTTTTCTTCCGCTTTCCGCAATATATGTGGACTATTTTCCTAATAACCTTTCTTCACTAATAAATAGTATATCTTATCATCGATTCATAATCCTCTAACCCACTTTCACTCCCCTTTTTATCATGATCCATAAAATACAAGCTTTTGGCTTTAAGGGAGGGAAAGAAAATATAATTAGAGAAAAAAGAAATAAATTAAAAACGAAAAGCTTAAGAAACAAGGCATTTTTGATAACTTTTGATCAGAAGGAATAGAATTTTTCACTTAGCATATCTCTTTTAATTTGGTGGGAATGGGAATGGGATGACGCCAATCTTCAATAAAAGTTGTAAGAACGAAAATGAAATAAAGAGATGATGATGCTCATAAGATGAGGCCAAAAAGTCTCTGAAAATCATATTTTCAGGCAACCTTTTTAGGGCAAAAAATGCATGAATTGACACCAAAAAGATGATGCTGGAAGCAATAAAGTCCAGAAAAGGTAAAATACGAACCCTGTAGTGCTCTAATTGTTACACTCATATATGTTTAGATGAGTATTTTGATAAGTTATCAAAAATTAATAACTTCGTCTCCCTAATAAGTAACACACAAAAAAAGAGTAAAAGAAAATTAGGGCAATTATTCATACTATATACTATAACAGTAATACCAACTCGTTACCTGCGGATTTTCTTATTACGAATTGGTTGTTTGCTCTACTATTTTGTATGAGCTGTTTGGTATGCTACAATAGAAATTTTGTCTGAAGAGAATCCTAGAATTTGAGAATTTAACAAAAGAAAATAATAATTTAAATTATAATAACTAAAATGTATTGTTTCGTAAGGTAAAAATGGCAAATTAAGTAAAATGGAAAACTTAAAATAAATTATTTTTTTGGTTAAATGGAAAATTTTATTCAACCAAGTATAATTATTTACAAGCACACCTGCTCATTGAACTCTAGAGACAGGATCATACAAAAATAACTATGAAAACTCTCGCTATACTAGCTAGCTTATGTTACTATAAAGGGACTTCAGAAGAAGTAAATGGGTTGTTTGCACTAACTAAATGATCTTTTTCTGAAATCAAGCTTTAAATTATGTCCTTGTTAAGTGAACCAAAATTTGCATTTAAAATAAGTCAAATAATTTTTTTTTGCAAATTAGTCCATTAAATTATGGGTAAATTTCACATACAAATGATCTTACAACTATAACTTTTTTCACCAAGGTTATATAACTTTATTTTCTCACACAAAAATCAATAACTTTCACTAACTCACACAAAAATCGTATAACTTTCATTAACTCACACAAAAATCATTGCGACGAAAAAACATAATTTTTCGGTAGTATTTTTTATTTTATATTTTTTGTCTAACAAATAATAATCCAGTTAAAATAGGAATTGTCCGATCCAATACCCATAGAAAATAAATTAAAATATATTAAAAGTGAATCCTCCAAAACACAATACTTCTATCTTTTTATTTTTCTTTTCAAAGTTTTCATTCAAATTAATAGCATTAATACTTTAAGAGCTCTCTAATTATCCCTATTTATTTTTTTGTCTTAATCTCATGCAATTTTAACTAAGTTTTTTTGGTGTGTGTGTGGGGGGGGGGGGGGGTTAGAAGCATTCGTTTTGAGTAATATTTTAATTTTTATATATATGGGTTTTGGATCGCGCCTTTGGTCATTCTTATTTTAAGAAAAAATATATATATAATTGACCGATGAATCAAAACTAATTGCATTCGCTAGCCAAAATTATATAAAATATGTATATTATATGTATATAATACAAATATACAATATGTATACACACACACACTCTTATTGGGTTATTATTTATTAGACGGATCATAAATACACAAAAAAAACATGAAATTAATAAGAAAATACTACCAGAAAGTTATGTTTTTCGGTCACTATAATTTTGTGTGAGTTAGTAAAAATTTTATAATTTTTATGTGAAAAAATATAGTTATATGACTTTGGTGGAAAAAAAGTCAATATAAGCGTTTGTGAAATTTACCCGTTAAATTATATAACAGATGACATAATTTAAATAGTGGCTTCGAAAAAGGTCGTATTTGTGCGAAAGCGGTCATTTGTTTAGAAGGAAGTCCCCACACGGCCTTAGTGCTTCTTTAAACTTCTTGAATACTCTGATAACGAAATAGTTTGCATTTAAATAATTGATAGTACTAACCTACATCAACCACAAGTGATATAAACAAGTTGAAAGAGAGGAGCAAAATAAGACAACACGGAATGAAAGAGAAACAAAATAGGAGTAATTTATTTTAAAAGACAAATTGGTACATTAAGCTCCTATTTTATTTATATATATATATATACGAAATTCAAGAAAGAATCAAACCATAAAAATTTAATATACGTAACCTTATTTTTTATTTCTGCCAAAAAAGTATTTTTACGGATTGATAATCTCTTAGTCACATAAATTGAAAAGAAGGTAACGGGAGAGATATACGATTGTCGGTGAGTTTTGCACAGGTGACATTATGGGGATCATCGCCATCATCATCATTAGAGCGATGTTGCTGACAAACACTTCATCAGGGGGCTTCCTTCTAATTTGTACCAACACGTGTACTGCCTCGTATTCCTAATACTGCACACTCTGTAACCTCTTTTCACTTCCACGAGGACTTTCTTACCTCCTCTGCACGCAGTTCCACAGTCCCTCTTTGCCGACCTAAGGCTACATTTTGGCTGGTTAAGAGACAACGACATCCTAACTTCTAACTATGTACCAATAAAACCTCAAACAAGCCTAGCTATAACTGTTTATAACAACAGCAAATTCAATATAATCTCACAAACTAAAATTTAGAAAGAATAATTTGTGTGTAAACGGTATCCTACTTTGTGAAAATAAAAATTGTATTGGTTAAAATCTAATTATTTCGGTCAAGATGACCAACATCTCCGTCCAAACAATAAGGTATTGAAAGACGACATGGTCCATTCTACATTCCGTACTCGCGACATTCGTCGAGTCAGAGGAAACAACATTCAGGGGATGACCAAGATAGATAGTATGAGTGAGAGTCAAACCAAGTAAATAGCAAAGGTCTCATGATTACATATAGGAAGGAAAAACCTTCGTTTAGGGAGAGGTTCTCCGCTCCATCCTCCTTCCTTAACCTTCTCTTTTGTAATCTTCGTAATGAAAAGAAGAACGAAGTAATTTCCTCGAAAACATGTAAAACAACCTTCCCCATTGAGTGATGGGAACCATAATGAAGAGTTTCAACAAGATTGATTACCTCTATTTCGTCTCATATATTATTTTTTCAATTAGCTCATCGGTCTGGAATTTATTATGTTTAACTAAGATTTACCCATTTACTTTCTTTAATTGATTTGTTCAAAAAGGTTCCAATATCTTTGAGTCAAACAATTTGGCGCCGTCTGTGGGAATTTCTTAGTGAAATTTCCTAGTCTCTTCCAAATCAAAGATAAGAAACACGATTACCCACCGAAAAGAGTGCTAAGGCAAAGCCCAACCCACGCAGGGCAGAGGTGCAACATAGGAGGGGAAGGAGAACTGAATACAGTCAACGAATTTCAGAATCATGGCCTCATCAACCGTCAAAATGCCAGACAAAACGAGCAACGTGACAAACCTAACTCTCATTCACCGATCCATCGGATGGGGGTAAGGAAAGTATCATTTTAACTCAGCTTATGCTCTTTTCTCAAGCAGGAACACAAGTAACGCGCGGGCGAGCAAGCAAAGAAACATCCCAATCAGAGAACGGAAAAATACTACAAGACAACCGAAACATCGCCCGCCGATGACACCTCCATGCCGGAAGGCATACGGGAATCTACCTCGCACCAAAGTCACGAAAAGCAAAAAACAAAGACAAAGTACAAGGCAAATAACAACAAAAAATTCTTTATACATAGTCACCGCGCAAACGATCGCAAATTACACACGGACCAAGCCAATAATAGAGAAAAAAAGGGAAAAAGACACAACGACAACCGACAACGAATGTATAAAAAAACCAATAATAATCCGCGCATCACCACCATCTCCAGGAAGCCCTCCCTCATCATCCGCGCCCTCATCGGCCTCCGGAGTCGCAGAGTCGTAACCACAGTTGACACGAGCCTCTCGTGTTTTTGCCCATGCTCCTTCATATGCGGCCTCAGTAACATTGCCTGCCTCCCACAAACTCTTATATATATCCCGCAGAGCTTCAGGATGAACCCAAATCTTGTGTAAGCGACGAGGAACCACGGAGGAGGAGGACTTAATTTGAGCCAACATTTTCTCCTTCTCGGCTTCCAAAGCGGAGACTCGATCTCCTACGGTCGAAGCTTCCCGATCGATCTCACCAATACATTCCTAAAGCCTCGCCTCCATTAGTGTGGTCGTCGCTCTCTCCGACTCCTGCTCAGACTGGAGGACGCGGATAATGTTCTCTAGGGCCGCCGCCTTTGCCGAAGCAGCAGACCAGTCACTCTCGATACTCTCCAACCCGACAACCTTTCTCTCCAATTCGGCCAACTTTCCCATCCACTACGCAGTCATCGCCTCGACCTTGATAAGATTTTGATCCATGTTGGCCTGCATCGACCTTAATTTCTCCTACAGATAGTCACACTCTGCGGCTACCCCCTTGCCCAACTCAAGCTCTTCGTTCTTCGCGCGAAGTTGCTCCTCGAGCACATTATTTTTACGAACGGCCTCCACAAACTGCTGGTCTCTCTTCTCCAATTCCTCGTCGAGGGATCGAGCACCCGGATTCTCCATCAGCCGCACGTGCATCTCACGACACTTGTCGCGATAGTGTCGATACTTCTACAACATCTTCAAGAAAATCTTGGCCTGAATGTCGGCCCTGCGCATACTCTCCACCACCACCATGTACGTCTGAAAAACGAGAAGATGGGTTAAAACCATATCGATAAGAAATAGAAGTATAAAAGAAAAGAGTAACGTACTCTCAAGCCCATAACAACCACCTCATTCATCAAATTGACATCAGGAACGTTCCGGAGAGCCACATTCTCGGCAGCGAAGCACAAAATGTCGAACTGTGGCACTAAATCCTCTATGTCCCCCAGGAGATTAACATCCGAAAAGATCTCAAGAATATGGGTCAGGCCTCCCGCACGAACCAATGAATGGGTGATACCCTCCTCAAACATCCTAACATCATCAGGATCGAGGTCCGACTCGAATTTATAGTCGTCAACCACAACGCCCTTTCCTATTTCGGAAGCTGAAGAGGAAGCATGACCAAGTATGGAGGACAAAGGTACGTCCGAAACCACAACGACGACCTTAGAAATCTAGCCCCCAGTCACAACTGGTTGTTGATCAATAACAGTAGCAGGAATCTCCGTCGATGAGGCAGACACGACGGTCGGCTGCATCTCTACGGGCAGAGTGGTATCAACCCCCACCCTAGACCCTATCAAGAGAGAGTCGTCCAGGTGTATTACAGTTGGAGGAGACATCTCAAATTCCACTTGTCGCCTCTTGAATGGCCCTTCTTCTTCCTCAGTACGGGGAGATTCATCGGTTAGACAAGCGACACGAGTCGGGACCTCAGTCTGAGAGGTGGCCTTCGCAGGAATAATCACGACCGCAGACTCAACTGAAACAACCCTCGATGAAGATCGAGCAGTAGGTGTTGCAGCAGGGCGAACGGACGATGTCGGTTGACGAAAAGCTAATAGAGGGGCCCTCACCTTCCGTACTCTCCCTGGCATCGACAAACAACACATAAGAAACTAAGTAAAAAGAGAGGAAAAATAGCAAACAGAAATGATATCTCACCTGTAAGGGGCCTGCGTCCAAATTTTTCATAAAAGGCCGACCATGTGCGAACCCCCGCCGTATGGGGAAGGATGGCACTCACTCACTCGCGGATACCTTCGACAGATGGAGGGGGTAATTTTTCAGCTGCATAGGCACAACAGGGTTTAATATTGTAAGAAAAAGCGGTCGGATATCTCACCGACTAAGAATTTAAGAAACTTACGTGCAAAGTTCTACTTCTCAGGGAACCCGGTTGGATCCTCCACAATGTGCTCGGTCCGCACATAGAAATAATTCTCGTAAAAATGACGGTTAGCCTTGTCGTCCATTTTCACCACCAGACTCTTCGACCCCCGAGGACGCATGTGAATCATCATGTCGCGAATAGGTTGAAGGGCGAAGATATTGAGCATTGATCCAAAGTGATCTCACGACCGGCGAGTTCCGCAAACTTGAGCAACATAAGGAACAACTTATATAGGTATGGCGAAAGTTGGGCGGGGCATACCTCGTAAAAATGGCAGAAATCTACCACCATGAGAGGGAGATGGAGTGTGTATCCGATAAGAAAGGGGTAGGCGTAGAACACGCAATACCCGGGACAGTCAAAATGAACTATACCGTTCCCTACCGCCGGCCGCATGTCAATGTAATTGGGGATTCCCCACCTAGCTTTCAACTCTGCAATGTCTTCTTCTTTTATGACAGAGGGGACAGGTTCTGGCTCCACCCTGACGCGACTGTAGAAGTCAGTCCATTCTCTCCCAGGACGAGGCAAGATCTCGGTTACCGACGAAACCTCCTCATCTTCCACCACTTCTACTCCTCCGGCGGCCTAAGCAACATTTTTCAGCACCGGAATTGTGACAGGGAGATCAGTACGAGAAGAATCACTAGCCATTTTATCAAGATGATGTGGCAAAAAGACAATGGAAAGGAAGGATGAAAGTTTTCGGTCAACTGGGGGTGAATAAAAATTCGGAGTATCAGGAAGAAAGTATATTCGCAAAACTCTTTCAAGCAAAGGGCAAAGAAGTGTGTCAATCGAATGATGTGTTCCTCCTATTTATAAGAGGCATAAATTCCCCAAGCACGAAACCCAAGTGTCGCCAATCGAATCTGATAAGGCACGAAATGTTTCGATTCCCTAGGAGCGTGTGTCATAATGGCGGCAACCACGAAACAACATTTCAATCCAAATGACGTTTCGATTCCGAAACTGCCTCAACGGTCCACAGATATTGAAAGAGCGCCGCCACCTCACTCAAAACCTAAGGAGCATAACCAAGGGATAAGTAGTCAGATATCTCTCTGATTTGTAGCGATCATGATCCGTTCGTCGGGCCTGACAGGGGACGACCCCGACAGACGGAAGGACTAACTGTATTGGTCAAAGTCTGACCACTGCGGTCAAGATGACTGTCACACCTCCTTTTTTCATCCGCGCCTCCTCAAAGGGGCGTAAAAGTGAGTTTTTTTCCAATTAAAGGACAACTAAAATGGGATTTGTTATTTAATTCAGAGTCGCCACTTGGGAGATTTATGGTGTCCCAAGTCACCGGTTGAATCCCGAATCGAGGAAAAGAATGACTCTGTTTAACAGTTTGCGCACCAGAAATCCGGATAAGGAATTCTGTTAATCCGGGAGAAGGTGTTAGGCATTCCCGAGTTCCGTGGTTCTAGCACGGTCGCTCAACTGCTATATTCGGCTTAATTATCTGATTTTATACAAATACGAACTTATGTGCAAATTTAAACTCTTTACGACTTTTATTATTATTATTATTATTATTATTATTATTATTATTATTATTATTATTATTATTATTATTATTATTATTTTACAGAGAATTGCAACGTTGTGAAAATGTATCTCGAACCGCGTCACAATCAATGTACCCGTGGTCATCGACACACTTCGACTCCGTTGAGATTTGGATTTGGGTCACATCAATGTACACCCGCGTTTAAGAAAGTAAATTATTAAAGGCGCGCCTAAAGCGATTAGCGCATTATTTTTTGAGAAGGCCGTGAAATCTTGCTAAAACGGCCCATCCGAAGTCTAATTAATTATTAACCATTTATTGAGGTCCCCGCAGCTTGCGTTTTGTTTGGCGAGGCTCGTCTCATTTATTTTTTAAAGGGCAATCCTAAAGTGACTACATTTCTATTAAGTTTGTCTCTAAAAGAAGCGAGAAAAGTCTTAATTAATTACATGCTTGACAAGTAGTTATTGGATTACAGTAGATGATAACGTTAATTTACACTCGAACTCATAAAAATGGAGAAATGTTTCGTGCCTTTATTCTATAAGTGAACTACTAAAGCTGAAATTACAAAATACACACAAGATTGTCAAGATATTCAAAACAAACTAACCATTCTCCAAATTGATTTAAACTAACATTCCTAAAATTGATTTAAACTATTTGGAATTATCGGCTAGGAACTGTTATCAATGCGGATTCGAATATTGGCCTATATGCTGCCTAACGGAATCAAACACTGCCTATTTAAAATCTGCCTCAAATGCAAAAGAAAGCTAGAAATATGGAAACTAATCCCTTAACCTATTTGTTCATTCTACAAATTACATATTTAACTACATGGAATTTGTAATTGACAACTACAAACTATAGTTTGAAAACCAAACAGTTCCAGTTAAGTATAAGACTACGTCATGCATTCCAGTTGAGTTATAAAACTAAACTATATAAATACTTGTCACGTATCTTATTAAACTATAGATACAATACTAATTCATCAAAACACCCTAGCATTTCATTTCACTTTCACATCTCACAGCCACATCAGTATTGATTCGA
Source organism: Nicotiana tabacum (assembly GCF_000715075.1). Taxonomy (NCBI): domain Eukaryota; kingdom Viridiplantae; phylum Streptophyta; class Magnoliopsida; order Solanales; family Solanaceae; genus Nicotiana; species Nicotiana tabacum. The sequence continues at coordinate 139,979,515 of NC_134082.1, forward strand.
AAGTGTACCTGGTATTGAAATAAAGAAGAGGAAGATGAGAAATCAGCAGGGCAGTAACAGTGCAGCAACAACAACAACAACCAGCAACCAGGAGATTTAAAACCCAACAATAAACTCAGAAATCCAATTGCAATTTTAGAAATACAAGGCAACAAAACAGGTATACCAGAGACATCAACAAATAACCAGTGCAGACCAGAAATAACAAACTCAGAAAACCACTTGAAACCTCAATGATATCTCAAAAACAAACCAGCAATCTCAAACAGAACAGTAGAACCAGAAGTGCAATAGAACAACACACTTTTATTTCTATTTTTTAAACTCTCCAAGAAAGAAATACTTTGAACTTTTTATTAAACACTAACAAAACTGATTCTGATTTTCAGAAGTGAAAGAAAACACAACTCCCCAACTTCTTTTTTTTTCCTTTTTAGTATTTTTTAGAAGATGCTTTTCAGTCCTTTTTTCTGTCCTCTCTATATCTCCTTCCTTTTCTCTACATACCTCATCCCCCTCTTATACAAGTCTGCCTTCCTTCCAAACCAACTGCCCGACCCCCTTTTCCCCACTAAATCTGTAATTTTCCACTTAAAATCCACTAAGGAAAACTTTTCCTTATTTTCAGCCCCTCATTCCCTTTTGTTCCCCATTAATACTAATCAATTCATTAGTTTAATGGTATTTTAATACTTAGTGGACAGAACACTTAAACCACCCATCTTCCCTGTTTTCAATTCCTAAATTACCCTCTTGAAATCCCTGAAATTGCAGCTATAGCCAATGCTCCTAAGTTCTAAATGCAGCCTTATGACTCACTACTATCTAGTTGACATTATCACCAATACTGAATTCAAATCAGTTGTCAGATTCATTTTAGACCCTAGACAGTAGGATTTGATTCATCAATTGCTTAAACTTGAATCAAACAGCAACAAAATAAAGGCTAAGGCTATCGATTGACAGGGCATGACACAGCAGGTTTAGGTGACAACCAAAATAGCAGCTGTGATGAAGCAGTTCGATTGACCAAGCAATTCAAAACATTTCAAATGATCAAGCAAAAACAATGTGACGAACTGAATATACCCACAGGCTCAGTACTAAGTTCAACTATACCAACAGGCTCGTTTCAACACAACATTTAGGACAGAAATGAAGTAGGAGGGGAAACAGACTAGCATGAACCATGAAATCAAAACCAACATTACACTACTATTATGTTAAATTAATATTCAGGACTACCGGACTAATTGACGTCACTTATTCAATCGATTACACAAATTATAACACATAACAATTACACCAAACAGAAGCAATGATAGAATTGGACCAAATAAAAGGTCTACTGAAGATGAACAGAATTAATTAATAGAAAAGTAGAAAAATCACACAAACTACTAAAACATGCAAAGAGATACAAATAGAACACATGAACAGAAGGAAGGAAAGGAAAAATACCTCTGAATCTTAAGAACAAAAATGACCCAGTCTCGAACTGGACTCGACCTCTTTGAGGTCGAACGAACTTTAATCGAAGTGTTCTCAACTGAGAACACCTTGATTAAGGTCTATTAGACCCCAACCCTTCGTTTAATTGGACAGACCCCAAGGTTCTGGATTTCTAGGGTTCATACAGTCGATTTGGGGCTTGAAGGTTTCTGGTTAGATTCGAACCAAACCAAGCTTGGTTTGGTTACGAGTTAGGTCAGGGGAGTAACTTGTATGAATTTGGGGTGGTTTGGCATAGATTGGGTTTTGGCTCGAATCTTCAAATGAAGATTCGAGAAGATGGGGATTGATTCGAGCCAATGGAGTAGTGGATTCGTAACCAGGGTGTTAAGGTGGATCTATAGTGTTAAGGAGGTGGCCGACGGCGTAGTTGCCGTCGGGTTTCCAGGCGAAGGGGAGCTATGGCGGCTAGGGTTTGACCTAGGTTCCGTCTCTGAAACGAGAGAGACAAAGTGAGGAAAGGGGGGCGTTTGGCTATGGGGGCGTGGGGTGAGAGATGGGGTCTTATATACGAAGGGGAGGGATGGATCCTGGCCGTTGGATCAGGTGAGATTGATGGCCAGGATCTCTTCACTTAAGGGAACGATGCCGTTTTGATTGAGTGGGGATTGGGTCAGTCTCATATGGGAGTGGGTCGGGTCATGAGGGAAAGCCTGGGAGTCGTTAGATCAAAAGCAATGAACGGTCCCGATCAAATACAACCATACGACGTCGTTTGGTTTAATGAAAGAACTGAACTGGACCGTTAGATCTGTTTGATCAATGGTCTAGATGGAAAGTGCCAATACGGCGTCGTTTCCTTCGTCTGAGAGACCAGCTAACTGGACTGGGTCAAATGAGTTGATTTGGGCCTGGTTTTTGGTCTCAATTTTAAGCCCACATCTGAATTCCTTCATTTTTTGATCTCTTTTTCTTTTCCTTCTTTAATTTCTAATTTAAACACAATTCCTAATTAAATTGTAAAATCAAAAATAAAACTACACAAATATTAATTAACACTTACAACAATTAACACACAAATTAAATCCTTAAAATAAAATAACACAATGACAACAAATAGAATAAAATGCATATTTTTGTGATTTTCCTTTTAGAGCCAAATGATGGTTTAATTAATTCCTAAATGCATAATTAAATCCTAAATATGCATGCAACATGTATTTTTATATTTTTCAATTAACTACAACAAGGTAAATATTTACGGACAAAATAATTACCAAAAATGTCACGCAAATTCTCAAAATTGTACCCGAAGGCAACTTGCTTTATTTCTCGATTTCTTTGGGAGTAATTTCCGTGAAGCAAAAATCACGTGCTCACAGCTGCCCCTTTTTGTCCGAAAACACAAAGAGTTTTTGTGCAAAGATAAAGTGAGCGGATACGAGCGATTTTTGCCAGTTGGAGTACTCTGTGTGAAGCATTTTTTGAAAAAGATTTAACCGAACCTTTGCTTCAAAGGTTTCCTACATATCCCTGGCTAGAAGGGAATCAGGTTAATGTAGTTCAGGAAATTTTTGTAGCTGGGACTACCATGGGACTGCCTTTTGCTGTTACTGCGGCTGCATGCTGTTGCTACTGCTTTTTGACTTCCTTATTACACCATTGCTTAAAGATAAAGAAGTTATACTAAGCTATGAGCTATGCATTACAAAATTTTATTCTCAAACTTGATCATGTGACTGGTGTTGCCTTGTTGCCTTGTGTTTCCTCTGATGTTGCCTTTACTTCTGAATTGACTTGTATTCTCCCTTGATCGTCGATCTCGAACTGTTTATTTCCTTCTTGTGAGCTTCGCGTTATTTTACTTCGAATCTTGAACTGCCTTCCTCTGCTGGGGATTTTTGTTGTTTCCCGCTAGGGATTTTGCTTGTATTCCTCCGCTTTACTGACTTAGACACCAATTACTTCTTAAAATATAACATCTTTGCCGTTTCTTTACTTCTGGCTTGACTTGTGGTCTTCCTTCTGATTTCTGCTGGGGTTTTTTGTTGTAACCCTCCACTTTACTGACTTCAAATTTCCATGTATTCCTCTGTTATATGGGCGGGCTCCCAACTTCCAGACTTGAAATGTAACGACTGAAATTTATTCCTCTGTTATATGGGCGAGCTCCCAACTTCAAAACTTGAAATGTAAAGTCTGAAATGTATTCCTCTGTTATATGGGCGGGCTCCCAACTTCAAAACTTGAAATGTAACAACTGAAATGTATTCCTCTGTTATATGGGCGGGCTCCCAACTTCCAGACTTGAAATGTAAAGACTGAAATGTATTCCTCTGTTATATGGGCGGGCTCCCAACTTCAAAACTTGAAATGTAAAGACTGAAATGTATTTCTCTGTTATATGGGCGGGCTCCCAACTTCAAAACTTGAAATGTAAAGACTGAAATGTATTCCTCTGTTATATGGGCGTGCTCCCAACTTCAAAACTTGAAATATAAAGACTGAAATGTATTCCTCTGTTATATGGGCGGGCTCCCAACTTCAAAACTTGAAATGTAAAGTCTGAAATGTATTCCTCTGTTATATGGGCGGGCTCCCAACTTTAAAACTTGAAATGTAACAACTGAAATGTATTCCTCTGTTATATGGGCGGGCTCCCAACTTCCAGACTTGAAATGTAAAGACTGAACTGTATTCCTCTGTTATATGGGCGGGCTCCCAACTTCAAAACTTGAAATGTAAAGACTGAAGTGTATTCCTCTGTTATATGGGCGGGCTCCCAACTTCAAAACTTGAAATGTAAAGACTGAAGTGTATTCCTCTGTTATATGGGCGGGCTCCCAACTTCAAAACTTAAAATGTAACGACTGAAATGTATTCCTCTGTTATATGGGCGAGCTCCCAACTTCAAAACTTGAAATTTAACAACCTCCATTCTATAGGCGGGCTCCTGACTCCAACAACAACTTAAAAATAATTCAGCCTCCATTCTCCAGGCAGGCTCCTGACTCCTTTAACTTGAATCATCTTCTTTCAACTGCTTCCCTCAAAACTGGTGTCTTATTCCTCCGAAAACTGCTGGGGACAACACCGGTATTTTATTCACAACTATGTTATTTTCCTTCTTCAAAGACTACTTCCTTTAAAGTTGGTGCTTTCATTCCACTGGAATTACTTCCCTCCGACTGGTGTTTTCACTTCTCTGAAACCTGCCGGGAATAACACTGCTGGGGAATTATCTTCTTTCTTTAAGACTAGTTACTTTCCTCCCTTTAACAATGGTGGGGATGATACTAACTCAAAGACCACTACCCTTAAAACTTGGGTTATCTTGCTTCTTCCAAGATTGTTTTTTTTTATTTTATTTTTGTACTCTTTCTCCCGTAAACTGCGGGGGATTCCACTTCCTTCAAAACTTGTGTTATCTTCCATCTTCCCCAAGTGGGTATATGATTTCAAGAAAATTTTCGCAATGAGAGAAAATTTTCTACCCCAGTTTTATAATCTTCTTTGTGGCCATGTCTTCCCGCTGTCAATAATATCTCATTTCCCTGTTTCAATCAAAGAGAAATTTGTTAGTTTAAAACGTGGTGAGTGGTCGTGCCACTTCTGCCGGGGATGATTTTTCCCTTTTTCCTTTCCCTGCTTTGCTACAAAACTTGCTGGGGATGATATTATTTGCTGAGGATGATACTTCTGCTGGGGATGGTTTTTATTTTCTCTTCCTTCCCCGCTCTGTGTTGTCTGACCATTGCGGAACTTGGTCGAGAATATGTCGGAGTTGTTCCTGTATCTCGCAAATCTGCTGGGGATCCCCATAACCTTTTAACTGTTGCTTTTCCATTTTTCTCCAACTTCCCCTGGAAATTTGGTCCTCTTGGGATCTAGACCCATTCATCATTTGGTTTTACGACCAACTTCTTTTCGCTTTGTCGCCTTATCTTTGGCCTGTCCTATTTGCATTTTGCTTTGCACCATTTTGGTAACTGGTAGTAAGCTCTAAAAATCCTTTTCAAAAACAAACTGCTGGGGAGGTAAAGTCTTTAAACCAAGAAATGAAAAAGTGATGATTTCAAAAAAGAGAAAAATAAGAAGTCTTTCTGAACAAATGCTGGGGAAAAGGAAAGAAAAGAACTTATTTGAATGATACAACCAATCCCAATGATCATGTCGTGCATTCCGGATTAATCAACCCAGTTTATTCGTATCAATCAATCTTTCGGACGACCTCATCTTGCTGGGGATAAACAAGAATTCAACTCTTTGCCAACTGCGGATCCTTCCCGCCAATCGCCTCATAGTGCCCTTCGAGGGGTTTTCACTAATAAGGCTCTCTCATTTCTCTCAACTCCCGTCGCCTTAGGGTGCCTGTGAAGGTTTTCACCGATAAGACTCTCTCATTTTATTTCTCTCAACTTGCGTCGCCTTATGGTGCCTGTGGAGGTTTTCACCGATAAGACTTTCTCATTTTATTTTATTTTTTCAGCTGGGGATCGGAGTGTTACCGATATGACTCTCTCTGCTGGGGATTCTTTCGGCTACCAATTCATTTCCAGCTTATGATCCTCTTCTCTGTTGGGAATCGGGGTGCTATCCCTGACTTCCGTTTGTATTACTTGGCACTTCTCGAATACTGATCGGGAGGTCTTTTTTGGATATCAATAGGGGTTTTTGTGTATGGCTAAAAGGAAAAGGGGTATCAAAAGTTCAAAATAATTTTTATGGGTAAAACAGTACAACTCTTGGAATCAAACTTTCTTACCAAAATTACAAACGCAAACTTCTGCCCCAGTTTTTCTTGCTAGGGGATTTTTATTTTTTGTTACACTATGACCGAGCCGTGAGGCGCCTACGTATCCTACTTTGAGGAATCAGGTCAAACGTAGTTCCCAATTTCTTTATTTTCTTGTGACTTTCTTTTGCCTTTATTATCATTATTTTTCTCTTTTTCATTTTTCTTTCATTTTAATTACTGATTCCAAAAGGGGGATATGAAAGAATAAATAAGGCTCAAAAGGGGAAGCAAATGTTAAAGTGTTTGGATAGATGAAACAATTGCCTCCATCATTTCATTCTCCGATAAATACCAAGTACAAACAAACAACAATTATAATTACAAGAAATCATACATAATATCTCTTAACTGCGTCGGAATCGATAGCCATGTCGACGTATATCCCTTCGATATCTGTTAAATATAAAGCACCATTGGGCTTGCTCTGTTTAGATTGTGATAATCAACACACACCCTGATTTTTCCATCTTTTTTGGCACTGACACCACATTAGTCAACCAATCAGGATATCGAGCGACCCGAATAACCTTAGCATTCAACTGTTTGGTTACTTCTTCCTTAATCTTCACACTCATGTCGGTTTTGAACTTCCTCAATTTTGCTTGACGGGAGGAAATGCCGGGTCAGTGGGCAATTTGTGAACCACTAGATTGGTGCTTAAACCCGGCATGTCGTTGTATGACCATGCAAAACGTCTTTGAATTCAATAAGTGTTTTGATTAGTTCTTCCCTGATGTTTGGTTCAATGTGGATGCTTATCTTAGCTTCCCTGATATCATCCGCATCCCCTAGATTGACGGCTTCCGTGTCATTTGAGTTGGGCTTGGTTTTTTTTTTCAAATTGGCTCAACTCTCTGTTAATTTCTTCGAAGGCTTCATCCTTATCGTATTCCGACTCATCATCACAATCTTGTACTATAAGTTTGAAATCATATTGATATTTTAGACTAGGTTGAAGATCCGTCGTGCATGCCATGTCATTAGAACAAGTATAAAGAGAACTGTTCAGAAGAGAAAAAGAAGAAGAAAAATTAAAACAAAATAAGGAATGAAGAAAAAATAAACTTTCACTTTATTAAAATACGGGATAGCAAGGTTTCACACTTTGGCGAGCACAAAAAGAAATCTGGATTACAACCTTGGAATAATCCAGACAACAAAATTCAGAGCCCACTACCAAGACTCCCTTCGGATAGGAAGAGGAGTAGCCATTCAATTGTTGATTTTTGTTTTCAGCCCCACAAACTGTACATCCGCCTTGCTGGACCCTTCCCCCATCACCATAACTGGCTTGTCATCTACACACTGCACCACTGCTTTTCCACTGGTCGGTTTTTCTTTCGAACTATTTTCACTGGCACGGATCGTCATTACCATTTATGAGGGATTCTTAAGCTCCTCTCCCTTGTGTACTAGTTCGATCATGTGGGTCTCATGGTGCGCTGGTAGCGGATTCTGATTAATGTTTGGTGCTTTTGGAGCCTGAACCTCGATCCTATTTGTATCAATAAGCTCTTGCACGACATTCTTCAACTTCCAACATTTCTCAGTATCGTGTTCGGGAGCCCCCGAACAATATCCACAGCTCGCTGACGGGTCAAGATTTCTAGGAAGGGGATTTGGCAATTTGGGCTCAATAGGATTCAACAGGCCTAACTGCCTCAATTTGTGGAACAGAGTAGTATAGGATTCTCCCAACGGAGTATATTTCTGCTTCCTCTCATTCTTGAAAGCTTGATTCCCACGGAAACCTGACCCTGGAGGATTTCTATAGGCCCTCGGAGATGGATATGTGTATTGTGGATGTGGGTATGTGTTTTGTGGGGGAGGTGCATGCCATTGCGGTTGAGCCGGAGGCTGGGTATATGCCTTGGCGTGATGGGCGGAAAAGCGTGGCTCTGATGGTAGGTATTAGGGTTGTGGAAGTCCATATGGCATGTGTGGGTAATTTGAGTGATAGGGTCTGGGCTGATAGTGAGGGGGGGAACCTCCGAATCTGGACCAAGTACCTGCCTTGACTGTTGCAACCTCCTCTCTCTTCTTTTTCCCGAGCGCACCTCTCGTGCCGCTTTGGATAGCCTGAGTTGTGGCCTTGATCGCTGAATAACTCATTATTTTGTTGGACCTGAGTCCCTCTTCAACCATGCCGCCCATTTTTACTACTTCATTGAAAGATTTACCAACTGATGTCACCAGGTGACCAAAGTAAGTTGGCTCCAACGTTTGTAAGAAGTAGTCCACTATTTCACCTTCCCTCATTGGCGGATCGACTCTTGCTGCTTGTTCTCTCCAACGGAATCCAAATTCCCTGAACCTCTCTCTAGGCTTTTTCTCAAGTTTTAACAGTGTGAGACGGTCGGGGACGATCTCAAGGTTATACTAGAAATGACCTACAAATTCTTGTGCTAGATCATCCCAGGTATACCACCTGCTAGGATCCTGCCTCGTGTACCATTCTAATGCGGACCCGCTTAAACTTTGACCCAAATAAGCTATCAGCAGCTCATCCTTTCCACCTGCCCCTCTCATCTTACTACAAAAACCTCGTAGATGCGCCATGGGATCACCATGTCCCTCATATAGATCAAACTTTGGCATCTTAAAACCTGCTGGCAATTGAACATCGGGGAAGGGACACGGATCTTTATAGGACACACTGACTTGGCTGCCCAATCCATGCGTATTCCTGAAGGATTGCTCCAGGCTTTTCACTTTACGGAGCACTTCGTCCTGCTCCAGATTCTTAGCTGGCCTCTCAGCTTCTGTCAGGAGCTGAAGGTGAGGGGTGTAAGTGTATGGCTCGGGTGTTTTGAAGGTGAGTTCAGGAGGATAGTATTGATTGTCGTGAAACTGAAACACTAGTTCCTCGAGTGATTTTTGCAATGTGGCGGGTGGAGGTGCCACGAAAATAGTAATAGTTGGTGGAGGAGGATTTTGTTTGGGTGGTGAAGCTTGGGGATTATAGGAAGTTTCCCCCTGATAGTATTGGGCAATGGGGAAGCTCGTTGATGGACCAGTGGAAGGGTGTTCCGGAGTCCGAGCTGGTGAAAATGTAGGAGTAGGGGGAAGTATTGGTGATGTTTGTCCCTTAGCCCAGGCTAGGTGCATCCCAGCTATCTCTTGTCTCAACCTGTCTACTTCCTCCTTCATCATTTGCATCTCTGTTTTTTCCTCCTCGACACTTTTGTCCGAACCAGACATACTTTCCGGAATGGGCCCTTTAGATCTTGTGTGGTAATGGTAATCTGCCAGAACGTTCTAACGAGCTAATTGTTTCGAAATCTCTGGATCAATAACAAACTTGTTAGCGTTAGAGTTTAACACATATTGTAATTTCACGTTGGGGAATGCAATGTTCCTAGGCAGTTTAACCATTTCTAACATGTTTTTGCTTCGATTGCATGCGTCATCCCGACTTAACCTCTCTTTTTATGTCCTTTTTTCCTTTCTTTTATTCACAAATGTCTTTTCTTTTTTTTCTTTTTAGTGGTGGTCGAATCTTATGTGGATTGACTACAAATTATGTCCCCGCATGAATCAGACCGGGCGTAGTTCTGCCACATAAAAGGTAAACAAAAATAAAACATTTTTGGAATCACTTAAAGACGAACAACAGACTCGAAAGTCAAATGGCCCACACACTCTAATCAAAAGAAATACAAACTCAAGAAAAATAAAATGACAGATTCCTTCCTCTATATGCCGATTTTAACCAAACGGCTATTTTTGCAAACGTGGCCCCTTCCCAATTTCTCATGAATTTTGAGGCCGGGAATATTATTTTATGACACTTCACAAACTTGTCCGTTCTTTTACGAAAATAGCCTTTTGACAACTGAAAGATACTCTAAGGCTATCTCGGCAAGAACGGTTTAAGACACCGCCGAAAGATGGCCGTTTATGCAAAGTCAGCCTTCCGACGTCCTTTTTGGGAATATTCGGCTATTTCTGACAAGAACAGCATCACCTAACACTATGACGAAAAATTAAAATTTTTGACATATTTTTTTTGGCTATTTTTGCAAAAGGGGAGGTTGGACCCGATGAGGGCTGCCTACGTATCACACATCCTGTGAGAATCAAACCGGCATAGTTCGGGCGAATAATACAAACTTCTTTTGTAAACAAGACATTTTTCAATGAAAAACCATTCTCATAAACAAAACCCCCTTTTTTCATCTTTTTTTTTATTTTTATAACTCTAATAGGCGATTAACTACTTCTATCTCTTTCCTCAAAGTATTCAAAAGCCGGTCAGCATGCAAGTCCAAAGCAAACAAATGCACAGTGTCACACCTCCTTTTTCCGCCCCCGCGAGGGGTGAAGGAGTTTTTCCAATTAAAGGACAATCAAAACGGGATTTGTTTATTTATTTCAGAGTCGCCACTTGGGAGATTTAGGGTATCCCAAGTCACCGATTTAATCCCGAATCGAGGAAAAGAATGACTCTGTATTACAGTCCGCGATCCAGAAATCCGGATAAGGAATTCTGTTAACCCGGGAGAAGGTGTTAGGCATTCCCGAGTTCCGTGGTTCTAGCACGGTCGCTCAACTGTCATATTCGGCTTGTTTATCTGATTTTATACAATTATGCGCTCATGTGCAAGTTTTAACTCTTTACCGCTTTTATTATTATATTTTTTAAAAGAATGTGAACATCGTTTAAAAATATGTCTTTGGATTGCGTCACATGAAATGCACCCGCAATCCGGAACAATTTTTATTCAATGTTTTGGGATTTGGATTTGGGTCGCATGAAATGCACACCCGAGTTTAAGAAGGTAAGATTATTAAAATGCGCGCCTAAAGCGATTAGCGTATTTATTATTTTGGGTAAGGCCGTGGAGTTCGCTAAGCGGCCGATCCTGAGTTCTAAATAATTAAAGCATACATTTTGTGAGGGCCTCGCAATCTGTGCGTTTTATTTGGCGAGGCTCGTCTCATTTTATTTAAAAGGATAAACCTATAGTGACTACATTTTTTCTATTAAGTTCGTTTTCTAAAATAAATGAAGAAAAAGTCCTACTTTATTTACATACTTTCGAGTTATTATAGTCAAGTTTCGAAAATGAGTCGTTTAAAGAGTTTACATGGACAACGGATATAATGTTCTATATACAAACAGTAAAAGAAAGAAAAGACTACATTAAACTACAACTTCAAATCTTTCTCATTTTTGCATTCATGCTTCGAATGGCTTACAAGATGAACCAGTGTATCAGTTTGTGTACCTGGTATTTGGAAAGCAAGGAAAGAAGATGAAGATCAGTAGAAGCAGCAGTAGTGTAAATACACAGCAACAACAGCAACCCAGCAGCAATTCGACCCAGATTCAAGGCCCAGAAAACTTTGAAGAAAATCGAACAACTCAATAGAACAAACCCAAAAGTATGTAAACAAACTAAACAGCAGCAACCCACGCGTGTATTAAAACCCGAAACTAAACTCGTTTCTCACTTTGTTTTTGTTTTCTCTTTTTTTTTTAAACTCTCTAACACTCTCTTAGGATTTTCAGAATGTCTCCCTCTCTCAAAAGTAAACCTCAAAAATCTTTCAAGTTCAAGTGTCCCCTCTCAAGTCTTCGTCCCTTAAGAATGTGTCAAATGACTCTATTTATAACAAGACTCTTGTCTTGAATCCCCAACTTGAAATATTCCCTTAATTGCATGCTTTGTCCCCACTAATTAATGTTTTCTTTATTTTTAATCCTTGTCCCTCATGCTTAACATAAATAATTACATTATTCTCACCCCACTACATTATGTCTTGTCCCCCAATATATTAAACAATTATATCAACCCCACCCCATTATATATTGTCCCCCATGCTTAACATAAACAATTACATTATTCCCCCACTAATTTATGTCTTGTCCCCCATTATATTAAACAATTGTTCAAATGTTCAATTCTGAAAATACCCCTCCGACCTTACTGAAATTACCAATTTACCCCTGAACGTACTGCAATTTACCAAACTACCCCATCAGCTATAACCAATTCACCTAATCGATTCCAACCAAAATATAGCAAATATGACCAATTTCTAAACAAATTCAACAACAAATCCAATGAACACAGATTGAATCATACAACTTCAGATTAATGGGAATAAGTTAACCATATTGGGAACCAATCCTGGTTAACTTAGACAAAAAATGAATGAGAAAAAGAGACAACAATATTAACAACAAAGATACATGATTCAAACTAAATCAACAAGTCAAAAACCAAAACATAAACTCACATTAAATCACTGGATTAAAAACGAACTTCAAACAAAGATGAACATGAATTAAATTTATTTTAAACAACAAACATGACGGATTCAAATGATTTAAACTAACACTCTTCTATAATAAATCTCTTTAAAATTAACAGAACAAACTAAAGACAAAATTAATTGAACTTCAACTTAAATCTAAAAACATTATAATTACTAACACTTTCTGCCTAAAAATAAACAAGAGAAAAAAAAAGGAAACAAACTGAAGAAAAAAAAGGAAAACGATGAACACGAATTGGTTGAAACGACTAACCGGATCGGAACCACGAACAATGACTGACCAACGACGAACTCGAACGGACCTCACCCCGGACAGAACTTCTGGGCGATTTTGGAGCGTTTTCAGTTGGGCTTCAGCGTGTGTGTTTGTGTGTGTTTTCTGGTCAGTTATGGTGATGAGGAGGAAAGGGCAGTCGTTTTGGACGTGAGGGTGGCGATTGGGTGAGCTGAAGAATGGCGAGACAGCAGCTGTGTTTGCTAGGGTCGCTGGTTGCTGCTGTCGAACGACGACACCACATTGGGGGTGGTCGTTTGACGATAGATGCTGGTGTCGACTGAAGAAGATGAAGTAGCGGACGACGACGAAGACGCAGCAGCAGCAACAGAAACGAGCTCAATGGAGGAGAAAAATGGCGGTGGAGAAGAAGACGCAGCAGCAGCCATGGGTGTCGAGCTCAAGCTCGAGCTTGACGAAGAAGATGAAGCAGTGGCAGCGGGGTCTGTTTAGACGTAGCAGAAGCAATAATGGTGAAGCAACCATGGACGTTGGGTTGTTTCTGCCATGGATGTCGAGACGGAGCTCGAAGGTGGTCGTTTGGTTTTAATGGCGGACGGGGGGTCGACTTGGGTGGTCCGATGACGGGGGAAGCTGGACGAAATGGAGCTCGAAGGTGTGTGTGGAACTTGAAAACAAAAATAGCATTTGGGTCCTTCACCTCATACATCCTAGCCAAACTCTCCTTCAGCTCAGCCTTTGATACATTGGCTCTTCCAGGATGAAGTACGTCAATAATGAATTGCTTCCTGGCGAGAAGCCTGTTGGTCATGAACTTGTGGGTACGAATAGTGACTGCCTTGTCCGCCATGGTTAGCTAGCTCTGTCTCTTAGGGTAAAGAGTGAGGCAGTAGCTATGTACGCAGTGAGAGAGGGGGGCGGATGAGTTTGGTTTAGGTTTAGGAAAAAATGAAAATGAAGATTAGGAAGGGTTAGGTCATTTGGGGTTAATGGGGCGGACCGGGTCGACCCGGTTTGAAGTGGACCGGGTCATGGGGAAGGTTGGGTATTTTTGCTCTCTTTTCTTTTTTTATTTTTCTAAAACTAAATTCTAAAAATCCTTAAATTATTATATTGAACTAAATTAATTTATTAAAGCGCAAATTAACTCCCAATAACAATTAATACATAATTAAGTAATAATTAAGCATAAAATTGTACAATTGGACATTAAATGCTAAAAATGCAAACGATGCATATTTTTTGTAATTTTCATTCTTGTAAAACATGCTTAATTATTCCTAATTGTAGAATTAAATCCTACATGCAAATGCGATATATTTTTGTATTTTTTATTTATTTAACAAATAAACATGCACAGACAAATACAAATAATTATCCAAAATGTCACAAAAATTCTCAAAATTGCACACCAAGGAAAATCATTTTATTTTGAATTTTTTGGGAGTAATTCTTTCATAGGGCAAAAATCACGTGCTTACAACTGCCCCTCTTTGCCCGAAGACACGAAGGGTTTTCGTGCAAAGATAAAGTGAGCGATTTTTTGCCCATCCGAGTACTCCGTGTGAAGTATTTTTTGAAAAAGATTTAACCGAACCTTTGCTTCAAAGGTTTCCTACATATCCCTGGCTAAAGGGGAATCAGGTTAATGTAGTTCAGAAAGTTTTGGTAGCTGGGACTACCATGGGACTGCAATGTTACTACTGTTGCATGCTGTTATCACTGCTTACCGATCTCCTTGTTACACCGTGCTTAAAAGAAAACAAGAAGCTAGGCTAGACTATGGATCATAAGATCTCATCTATCTTCAACTTGTTCTTGTTGCCTTGCTTTCTTGTCGGCTTGTGTTTCTTCCGGTGCTTTTCTTCCGAGAATTTGGGGATGACACTGGCCTTTTGCTTTTCTAAATACCAGTTTTCATCATTTTGTTCGGTCCGCTGGAGATATGGCTTCCTTCATTAATCTTTTCGGCGGTTCCTCTGGGGATACGGCTTTCTTCATCAGATTTGTTATGCTGGGCATAATTTAATGTTCACAGGCCGCTTCTTTCAAGACGCGTCTTTTCTTCTTTTTGACTCATGCGCTTGAATTTGTGCTGGGACCTCTTGCTGCAACTTCTGCTTTCCGGTGCTGGGGATTTTTATTGTTTCCTGCTGGGGATTCTTGTTGTAACCTTCTGCCTTCCGGTGGGTTACTGATTTCAAAATCTGCAGTATAAGACTGAAAAGTATTCCTCTCGTTATACAGGTGGGCATCTGAGACATGAAATGAAAAACAAAAATGTATACCCTCATTATACTGGTGGGCGACCTACGACATGAAATGTAAAGACAAAAATGTATACCCTCATTATACTGGTGGGCGACCTAGGACATGAAATGAAAACAGAAATGTATACCCTCATTATACTGGTGGGCGACCTAGGACATGAAATGTAAAGACTGAAATGTATACCCTCATTATACTGGTGGGCGACCTAGGACATGAAATGAAAACAGAAATGTATACCCTCATTATACTGGTGGGCGACCTAGGACATGAAATGAAAAACAGAAATGTATACCCTCATTATACTGGTGGACGACCTAGGACATGAAATGTAAAGACTGAAATGTATACCCTCATTATACTGGTGGGCGACCTAGGACATGAAATGAAACACAGAAATGTATACCCTCATTATACTGGTGGGCGACCTAGGACATAAAATGAAAAACAGAAATGTATACCCTCATTATACTGGTGGGTGACCTAGGACGTGAAATAGAAAACAGAAATGTATACCCTCATTATACTGGTGGGCGACCTAGGACATGAAATAGAAAACAGAAATGTATACCCTCATTATACTGGTGGGCGACCTAGGACATGAAATGAAAAACAAAAATGTATACCCTCATTATACTAGTGGGCGACCTAGAACATGAAATGTAAAGACTGCAAAGTATTCCCCTCGTTATACAGGTGGGCGCCTGTTTTCAACAACAACTTTGAAAAATAAAGCATCATTCCTCTCTTCAGGCGGGCTCCTGATTTCAACAACAACTTTAAAAATAAAATGCCTTTCCTCTCTTCAGGCGGGCTCCTGGTTTCAACAACAACTTTAAAAATAAAACGCCTTTCCTCTCTTCAGGCGGGCTCCTGGTTTCAACAACAACTTTGAAAATAAAATCCTATTTGAGGGCAGATGAACCCAACTTCGAAAAAGTAAAACAACTTTGAAAAATAAAACGCCTTTCCTCTCTTCAGGCGGGCTCCTGACTTCAACAAACAACTTTAAAAATAAAATGTCATTCCTTTCTTTAGTTGGCGAGATTTCAACAACTTTAAACATAAAACGCCTTTCCTCTCTTCAGGCGGGCTCCTGACTTCAACAAACAACTTTGAAAATAAAATGTCATTCCTTTCTTTAGGTTGGCGAGATTTCCACAACTTTAAAAATAAAACACATTTCCGCTCTTCAAACGGGCTCCTGACTTCAACAAAAACTTTGCAAATAAAATACCATTCCTTTCTTTAGGTTGGCGAGATTTAAACAACTTTCAAAAATAAAACGCCTTTCCTCTCTTCAGGCGGGTGTCACACCTCCTTTTTCCGTCCCGGCGAGGGGTGAAGGAGTTTTTTCCATTTAAAGGACAATCGAAATGGGATTTGTTTGTTTATTTCAGAGTCGACACTTGGGAGATTTAAGGTGTCCCAAGTCACTAATTTAATCCCGAATCGAGGAAAATATTCGACTTTCCAAATGAAGTCTGCGAACCAGAAATTCTAAGTAATGAATTCTGTTGACCCGAGGGAAGGTGTTAGGCACCCCCGAAACCCGTGGTTCTAGCACGGTCGCTTAAACTGATGTAATGGCTAAAATATCTGATTTTAATACATGTTCAAAAAACTATAGTGCAATTTTAACTTTTAACCGCTTTTATTGTTATTATTATTTTTATAGTTTTACGGAGAATTGCAACATTGTGAAAACGTATTTCAAACCATGTCACAGTCAATGTACCCGTGGTTATCGACACCTTTTGACTCTATTAAGATTTGGATTTGGGTTACATAAATGCACACCCATATTTAAGAAAATAATTTGTTAAAGACGCGCCTAGAGCGACTAGCGTATTGTTGATTTGGGAAAGGCCGTAAAATTTCACTAGACGGCCAACTCCGATGTTCTAAATAATTAATATATACATTTGTGAGGGTCCAGCAATCTTACTAGGCGAGGCTCATCTCATTTATTTTTAAATGGACAAATCTTAAAGAGACTACATTTTTCTATTAAAATTAGTCTCTAAAATAAAGAAAGAAAATCATAATTAATTACGAGCTTTTTTTTTATATTTATTTAAGAAAGCATGGCATACTAATTTCTAGATTAATACAAATATTGATGAAAAAGAATTTTACTAAAAAATTGAAATTATAAATAAAAATAAAAATTCGACAACTAATATTCAAAAGAATCAAATATAGCTAGATTAAAACTCGCATTATTATAAAAAAAAACTATTGAGATTAATTATTCACAACCATTTGAAACTAAATTTAACCATAATTACTAAAGCTTATTAGAAAGTTTATTAGACTTAAACGTTCTTCTAATCTTGCTTGAGCTCAAATCATGCCTTAATGCCTAATTTATGAAATTTAATTTAAATTCATGCCTTAGCTAAATTTAGCTACTTGTTCATGATTAACCTACTGTTGATAATCTTGAAACCTTCATAACTAGTGAATTAACCCGTTTTGCCAAACCGATTCATTAAAGACTAACCTATGTTATTTTCTCTTATTCCAATTATTATTCAGTAATACATGAAATAGCCTAAATACAATCAATAAAAGGACCAAAGAAAAAGCGAAATTAAAAGTTCAAAATTTCATTCTTCATATGTATTCATGCTTCGACATTATTAGCTTGCAATAGCTAGTATTACAGTCATGTACCTGATATTGGAAGCAAAAGAAAAGGGAGATCAGCGGAAATTCAGTAGCATACAACAACAGCAATCCCAACAACCAACAACAACCAGCAACGAGAAACCAGTGACAGATTTTAAAATCAAGATAAAAATCCAGAAACACCGAAAACAATCAACGGACAGAAGCCAAAGGAATCTTTTCAGATTTGAAAGACTAATTAATGTTCAACCCTTAACTTCTGAATCCGTATATCAGAATATTTAAATTGTATATCGGGTGTATACTACTCTCTCTTTTGATTTCCAGAATGTTTTTCTTTTTATTTTCTGAAGTCTTAATCTTTCGGAATTTTTTCTCTCTCTTTAATATCCAACCCTTTTTTTTCTATCTCTCCTTCTTCTCTTTTTTCTTTAAAATCTGATCAAGTCTCTTATTTATTTCTCATCCCAAACCCTTTAATCAATTAATAAAACAACCACTTTCTCTTACCAAATCCACTACTAGTTAAAAAATACAATTATTATTTATTTAAACAACTTTTCTTGAGCCCCGCAATCCCACTATGTCTTGTTCCCCATGCTTACATTAAACAAATACATTATTCCCCACCATTATATCTTGTCCCCCCATTATTGATTATTTTAATATTATTTTAATCCTAATTGACAAAGCACTCAAAATAAATAATTGTTCAGAATTTTAATTCCAAAAATACCCCTCTAACCTTACTGAAATTACCATTTTACCCCCTAAACGTACTACAAATTACCAAACTACCCCCATCAGCTATAACCAATTCACCTAATTAATTTCAACCAAAATAGAGCAAATATGACCAATTTCTAAACAATTTTCAACAACAAATTCAAACTAAATGATGAACAACAAAGAAACAACTAAAATTGTTTTGATTGAACAATATTTTTTAAGAACAAACAAACCTACTTTCAGATTCAACAACAACAACAACAAATAAGTATATTCAGATTTCTAAATTCAATAATCATTTGAACTTAAAATTAAATCTAACAACATTACAACCAACAATTTCTATATTAAAACTAAACAAGATCATGAAACAAACTGAAGAAATAATCAAAAATGATAATCAACAAACAAGAAGATCAAACTTATACTAATTTCGGATTCAAGAACAATCAAACAAAGTATGGACATAAATGAAAAGATTCAACAACAATAACAAGCAAGTTTTATTCAAATTCGAATTAAACTCGAATTAAGCTTAAACAAAACAAATAAACATATTCAAATCACTAAACTTCAAATAATCAATTGATTTTTTAAATTAAATCCAACAAAATTATAACAAAGATACATTGAATCAAAAAACTAAAAACCAAAACATAACTTCACATTAAATCACTGAATTAAAAATGAACTTCAAACAAAATGAACACGAATTAAATCTAAATTAAACAACAAATAATGGATTCAAGCGATTTAAACTAACACTCTTCTATATATAATGTAAATCCTCTTAAATTAATAAAACAAACTGAAAAATAATTAATTGAATCTTCAACTTAAATCTAGCAACATTATAATTAAGCTAATCAATTTCTACCTAAAAATAAACAAGAAAAATGAATGAAAACAAACTAAAAAAAACAAAAACAAAAAAACGATAAGCATGAAATTAATATCGAACATATCTAATTTTAGATCCGAAAATATCAAACAAAAATACGGAAGAAATAGAACTTAGAACAACTAACCGTAAATGACCAACGACGAACTCGAACGAATTTAAACGAAACCAACGAAACTTTGACATAAACGGACTTGAAGACGACGAAGCAACAAGCAGCAGTCGAGGTGAAAGATGAAGAAGACGCAGCAGCGACGAGGTGAAATAGAAGCAGCAGCAGCTGGAGGTAGCTGAAGAAGACGCAACAGCGACGAGCTTGCAGCTCGTCCATGGTCAGCAGCGACGGAGGAGAAGACGACGCAGCAGCAGGAGGAGAAGAAGACGCAGCAGCAGTGGTGGCGGAGCAACTGCGTCGGGCAGCAATGGTGGCAGAAAAAGCAGCAAAAACAGCAGCCATGGGGTTCGTTTGGACGTGAACTGAGTGGTCGTTTGGTTGGTTATGGCGACGTGGGGTTCGACGGAGGGTTGGCTGCATTTTTTTATTGAAGAAAGAAGATGAAGGAGTTGTGCGTGTGTGAGTGTGTTGGAGGTGTGAGGGACGGGGGGAAGGGCAGCAACCATGGCTACCATGGGAGGGGAGCTTGGGGTGTTTTTGGAGAAGAAGAAGATGAGGAAAGGGGGGGGGGATGGTTAGTGTTAGGTTTAGGGTTTTTTATTTTTTTGTTTTGTTTTGTGAAGTGTAAGGTAGGAAGATAGGGGTGTTGGGTATTTGGGTTAATGGACTGGGTCGACCCAGTTTGGAATGGACCGGGTCGTAGGGATGGTTGGATATTTTTTGGGCCTGTGGCTTGAATTTGAAGAAGAGCCCGATTCCGATTTTCTTTATATTTTTTTCTCTATTTTCTTCTATTTTCTAATTAATAAAACTAAAATTCTAAATTAAGTTATAAACTAAATTAACTTATCAAAAATACTAAATAATTCCCAATAACTATTATCGCACATTTAAATAGCAATTAACGATAAAATCGCACAATTTAGACGTTAAATGCTAAAATGCAACATACATTATTTTTTATGATTTTCTCATTTTTTCGTAAAACAAACTTAAATACTAAATGAAAATGCGACATATTTTATATTTTTATTAATTTAAACAAATAAACATGCACAGACAAAAATACAAATAATTATACAAAAATACCACAAAAATTCAAAAATTGCACACCAAGGAAAAATCGTTTTATTTTGAATTTTTTGTGAGTAATTCTTTCATAGGGCAAAAATCACGTGCTTACAGCTGCCCCTCTTTGCCCGAAGACACGAAGGGTTTTCGTGCAAAGATAAAGTGAGCGATTTTTGCCCATCCGAGTACTCCGTGTGAAGCATTTTTTTGAAAGATTTGACCAAACCTTTGCTTCAGAGGTTTCCTACATATCCTGGGCTAAAACAGGAATCAGGTCAATGTAGTTCGGGAAGTTTTGGTAGCTGGGACTACCATGGGACTGCAATGTTATTGCTGTTGCATGCTACTTTTAGTTGTTTGCTGACCTCCTTATTATTCCATGCTTAAAAGAAAAATCAAGAAGTTAGGCTAGACTACGAATTACAAGATCCCATCTATCTTCCATTTGTTCTTGATGCCTTGCTTTCTTGTCGGCTTGCGTCGATTCCGGTGCTTCATTCTTCCGAGAACTGACGGGGGTGACACCGACCTTTTGCTACTCTGAATACCAATTCTCACTATCTGGTTCGGTCCGCTGGAGATATGGCTTTCTTCATTTAAGCTTTGTTATGCTGGGCATAATTCAATGTTCATAGGCCGCTTCTTTCAAGATGCGTCTTTTCTCCCTTTTGACTCATGCGCTTGATTTTGCGCTGGGATCTCTTGTTGCAACCTTCCGCTTTTCGGTGTTGGGGATTTTTATTGTTTCCCGCTGGGGATTCCTGTTGGATTCTTCTGCTTTTCTGACTTGCAATGTTTTCCTCTATTATATGGGTGGGCTCCCAACTTCAACTAACAACTTCGAAAATAAATTCGTCATTTTTCTCTTCAGACGGGCTCCTGACTTCAACAACAACTTTGAAAATAAAGCGCCATTCCTTTCTTCAGGCGGGCTCCTGACCTCAACAACAACTTTGAAAATGAAATGCTATTCCTTTCTTTAGGCTGGCGAGATTTCAACAACTTTTAAAAATAAAACGCCTTTCCTTTCTTCAGGCGGGCTCCTGACCTCAACAATAATTTTGAAAATAAAATGCCATTCCTCTCTTCAGGCGGGCTCCTGACCTCAACAACAACTTTGAAAATAGAATGTCATTCCTTTCTTTAGGCTGGCGAGATTTCAACAACTTTTAAAAATAAAACGCCTTTCCTTTCTTCAGGCGGGCTCCTGACCTCAACAACAACTTTGAAAATAAAATGTCATTCCTCTCTTCAGGCGGGCTCCTGACTTCAACAACAACTTTTGAAAATAAAATGTCATTCCTTTCTTTAGGCTGGCGAGATTTCAAAAAAAAAATAAAATGCCTTTCCTCTCTTCAGGCGGGCTCCTGACCTCAAAACAACTTTGAAAATAAAATGTCATTCCTTTTAAGATTCGACTGTGGTGGTTGGTTGTGATACTCCTACTGGGGATGGGCTGGCGAGATTTCAAAAAAAATAAAAATAAAACGTCTTTCCTTTCTTCAGGCGGGCACCTGACTTCAACAACACTTTGAATATAAAATGTCATTCCTTTCTTTAGGCAGGCGAGATTTCAACAACTTTAAAAAATAAAACGGCATTCTGTTCTTCAGGGGGGGATCCTGACCTCGACAACATTTTTTTTTTGAAAAATAAATCGCCATTCCTCTCTTCAGGCGGGCTCCTGACTTCAACAACAATTTTGAAAATAAAATGCCATTTCTTTATTTAGGTTGGAGATATTTCAACAACTTTTAAAAATAAAACGCCTTTCCTTTCTTCAGGCGGGCTCCTGACCTCAACAACAACTTTGAAAATAAAATGTCATTCCTCTCTTCAGGCGGGCTCCTGACTTCAAAAACAACTTTTGAAAATAAAATGTCATTCCTTTCTTTAGGCTGGCGAGATTTCAAAAAAAAAATAAAATGCCTTTCCTCTCTTCAGGCGGGCTCCTGACCTCAAAACAACTTTGAAAATAAAATGTCATTCCTTTTAAGATTCGACTGTGGTGGTTGGTTGTGATACTCCTACTGGGGATGGCTTTCCCTTTCTCCTTCCCTGCTCTGCGTTCCAAAAAACTTGCTGGGGATGATATTATTTGCTGGAAATGATCCCTTTCTGCTGGGGATATCCCTCTTCTTTTGTGGCATAGTTCGGAAACTGTCATTTTCCTGACCTTTTAGTCTCGCATGAATTTCCCAAATCATGCTCATTGCTCTTCTTGATTTGTCCACGGGTCTTGGCGTTGAAGTTTAATAACCTTTGATTTCTGCAAGGATATACCTCTTGACACTCGTCAATCCTTTTGTCAATCTCTTTTTGCTGGGATATCTTTCTTAACACTGGCCTCGCGCTTGTTCCTTGTTGACTATACCACTTGGATGTATTAGTCAGATCTCATCTTGCATAATTGGAAAGCTGATGGCAGATTTTTAAGTCATTTCTCACTGGTTCTGACCAAACAGACTCTACTTGGGAATTTTTCTATGAAAGGAGAAAGATAAACAAAAAGGGAACCAAATAAAAGACAAAGGAAAAAAAATGACTCTTAGCAAGAGAAGCTATGAATAAAAACTTATCAAACGCAGATACCGACTCTAATGGTCATGACATGCATATGTGGCCTATCCTCTGCCGTCAATAGTCTTTCAAGATCTTCGCTGGCGATTCCCCATATGATTCTCAATCTTATTCGACTTGTAGTGCCCGAAGGGTTTTCACTATCAAGCCTCTCTCATTTTGGTTTTCTCTCAGCTTTCATCGCCTTATGGTGTCCGTAAAGATTTTCACCGATAAGACTCTCTCATTTGTATCACTTTGAAGTGTTGCCGATATGACTCTCTCTGCTGGGGATTAGAGTCCTTTCTGCTGTGGATCAGAGTGTTATGTTCATCGGTAAGACTCTCATTTGTCTAACTTGGCATCTTTTGAAGACTGATCAGAAAGTCTTTCTTTGGACCGTAATGTGGGTTTTTGGACAGGCTAGAAGAAAGGGTATTAAAGGCTCAAAAACAAAATAAACTTGGGGTTCAAAATTACAACCTTCGGAACCATATTTGCTTACCACAAGCGCAACCCTTGCCCCAATTTCTTGCTTGGGGATTATTTATTTATTTTTTTAATTTTTATTACACCATGACCGAGCCGTGAGGCGCCTACATATCCTCTTTGAGGAATCAGGTCGAACGTATTTCCCAATTCCTCTGTTTTCTTCTGACTTTCTTTTGTTTTTTGTTATCATTTTTCTTTTATTTTCTCTTTTTCTCTTTTTCTCCTTTTTTTCTTTTTCCTTTTTCTTTTCTTTTCTTATCTTTTATGTTTGTGTTTCTACTCTTTTTTACTGATTCCGAAAGAGGGGTATGAAAGAAAACAAATAAGCCTCAAAGGGTTAACGAAAGATAAAGTGTTTAGGTAGCAGAACAAAATGCCTTCGTCATTCCAGTCTTCAAAACATGCCAAGTGCAAACAACATAATTTAAACAAAGATTTGTAGCCTCTTCTGATGGTGCTGGACTGGACAATTATATTCACACATTTGCCTTTTTATTTGTCATCTCTAAAGCACTGCTGGGCAACACTCTCACTCTCATTATCATGAACGACCCTCATGTCAATTTGGCGAATCTTGCTTTTAACGGTTTTCTTTGTGTTTTACTTGCCCTAGTTCCACATGACTCGAGCTTCGAATAATCTCAAACCGTCCTTATTTCCTTTAAACGTTCTGATCACCTTTCCGGGGTTTTATGATTAACTTTTAAGATTAGGCCGGATTTGCTTTAGACTACCGGTGGAATGGTTTGAATAACAAGACAAACAAAACAAACCAGAATAAAATCCTAAAACAAACTGGACAAAACTTAAACAAACCGCTATGACAAATGGAAAGATAAGAAAGTTTGACATAAGACAATATCCGGACTACAACCCTAAGAATAATCCGGTCAACAGAAATGACAACAAAATAAGCCACCACAAGCTTCTCTCTTGTTAACCAAGGAACGGAGTGTCCTCCCACTTCATCAAAACTGGCATCTTAGCCACTGAGCTTCGCATCAGTATCGCCCAGACCATTGCCAACTTCAATATCATCAACCTTAGTCAACAAGTTCCCAATAGGATTCGAATGCTTCTGTCATCAGGCCTGATCCCCGCAAAGTGTGCTTTTGGATCTTGTATTTTCGGCTTACCACAAACCAACCACCTTCTTTCTTTGTGA
Source organism: Nicotiana tabacum (assembly GCF_000715075.1). Taxonomy (NCBI): domain Eukaryota; kingdom Viridiplantae; phylum Streptophyta; class Magnoliopsida; order Solanales; family Solanaceae; genus Nicotiana; species Nicotiana tabacum. The sequence goes on from NC_134082.1 coordinate 140,004,219, forward strand.
TTCAAAGCAAAACAGGTTAGAATGGACTCAGTCGGTCCTCATTATTAACAACATCTTTTCCTTTTTTCTCTTTTTTTCATTTTTCGATTTTTTTTCATTTTTTTCTTTTCTCTTTTTTTTCATTTTTCTTTTCTCTTTTTTTTTTGTTGTGGTCGAATCTTATGGAGATTGCCTACGTATCATGACCCCGCATGAATCAGACCTTGCGTAGTCGGCCCAATAAAAGATAAATAATAATAAAACATTTTTTTTCTGGAATTTTCAATTTTCATATTAAAACAATCTTGATTACAAAAGTTTAAAAAACTGACCATACTAACAAACTTTGACAAAAGACAACAAACGGCCTCGAAAATCAAATAACTCGCATACTCTAATCAAAGAATTACAAACTCAAAAATAAACGGCCAGTTCCTTTCCCCTTTTGACAAATGCAACCAAACAGTTATTTTTTGCAAATGTGGCCCCTTCTAAATTTCACATGAATTTTGAGGTCGGGAGGATTATTTTATGACACTTTACAAACTTGTCCATTCTTTTACGAAAATAACCTTTCGACAACTGAAAGATACTCTAAGGTTATTTCGGCAAGAACGGTTTAAGACACTGCCGAAGCTGGCTCGGCTTATTTTGACCAAAAGCCCAAACGGTATTCACCTGACCGCTGACTCTTTGTTTATTTTTTTTTCCAAATTATAATAAAATCTGGTGTTGCAACCACGGCCCTTCAGCGCCTCAGGGACGAAGATTTTTAAGGATGTATGGGTCAACTAGACCAAATCTAAAACAATGACCCAAAGGTGGCTGTTTATGCAAAGTCAGCCCTCCGGCGTCCCTTTCGGGAACATTCGGCTATTTTTGACAAAACAACATCACCCAACTTGTTTATGACCTTTTTTATCGTTTTTCAAAGTAGAAAACTCAATATTGCAAACACGGCCTTTCAACGCCTCGGGAATGAAATTTTTTAAGGCTGTGTGGGTCAACTGGACCAAATCTTAAACATGACCCAAAAGGTGGCTGTTTATGCAAAGTCAGCCTTCCGGCGTCCCTTTCGGGAACATTCGGCTATGTCTTGACAAAACAGCGTCACCCGACTTCTTTATGATGAAATTAAAAATTGACATATATATATATATATATATATATATATATATATATATATATATATATATATATTGCAATTTATTTTTGCAAAAGGGGAGGTTCGACATCACCCGAAAAATTTTGAAATGTTTTTTTTTTTTTGTTTTTATTATTTGTTTTTGGCTATTTTAGCAAAATGGGAGGTTGGACCCGATGTGTGTTGCCTACGTATCTCACATCCGGTGAGAATCAAACCCGCGTAGTTTGGGACATCATGAATAAAGTAAACAAGCTAACTTTTATTATTATTATTATTATTATTATTATTGTTTTTTTTTTTTATTTTTTTTTTGAAGGAAAGACTTATAAAGAAGAAATGGAGCATTTTTCAAAGAAGGATTTCTAAAGAAGAAAGAAAATATTTTTTTGGAATTTTATTTTCAATGAAAGAAATGCTTCTAAAAAATATTTTTGAATTTTGACTTTTCTTTTCAATTTTGAAAGAAGAATGAAAATATTTTCGGATTTTTTGGAAGAAATTAAAAGAAAATATTTTTTTTAAAACAATTAAAAAAGACTTTAAACCGGGTCGACCCGGTCCATAACCCAAATACCCAACACCCCCTATCTTACACAAAACAAAACAAGAAAGGAAATAAAGAAAAATACTTTTTGGATTTATATATATATATATATATATATATATATATATATTGCAACAAATAATAAAACCACGTTCAACGCAAGACTCTTTTCATTCATTTTTTGGCATTTTTATAAACAAATAAAAAAAAAAAACCATTTTAAAAACAAGACTCTTTTTACATTTTCACTTTTCATGACAAGACAAACTATTTTTCTTTTTCTTCTTTTTTTTCATTTTGAGAACAAGACAAAGTGAAGATTTTTTTTTCGTTTCAACAAAATGACTAACCTATTCTTCAACCTAAAAATAAGAGACTCTTTTCTATTTTTTCTTTTGCTTTTTTGAGTGAAACAAACTATATAAAAAAAATATTTTTCCTTTTTTTCCTTTTTTCCAAAATTTCGGCAGAATTTCGCCAGTATTTGGGGCATTGGGGTTTTTCTTTTTGTTTTAAAAAAAACAAAATAGGCAATTAACTCTCTACACAGTTACTTCCCTCTTTTTCGCAATTTTCCAATATTCCCGATTTTTCGAAGCCGGTCAGCATGCAAGTCTGGAACAAGTAAATGCATAAAGCACACAGGATGCAGCAGGATGGTCTTTTCATTTCAGGTTGCTAGTCCTAGACGGACCCAACCCAGTGTTGAGTCCCCTAAGTCAAAAATGCACATGATGCAGATAAGCGTTCCTACTAGGGATCCGACATGTGGCTTTGTTATACTAGGTTCAGAACCTGGGTGTTTGTTCTAGACCTGGCTTACCCGAGCGGACAGCTCGAGCCGAGGGGGGGCAGCATACCGGGAATACAGAAGCTTCACCGGCTTAGCAACTTGTCTGAACCTCGTTCTAAATTGGGATTTGACACTATACAGAAAAGAAGTCGTACGAAGTACACCCTTCTTCATGATTTAGAAGACTCAGAAAGGATAGATGGGTTTCGGCACAATTTATATACAGTTCACGTAATATCAAAGCGGTAAAAGGCAACCAATTAGCACATTGAGCCAAAACATGTAACAAAATCACATAAATCCAAATATAACAATTTATATAAGCTCGAATTTCTAACCCTGAACCAGTGGTTCTGGGCATTATCCCCAGCAGAGTCGCCAGAGCTGTCACACCTCCTTTTTCCGCCCCGGCGAGGGGTGAAGGAGTTTTTTCCATTTAAAGGACAATCGAAACGGGATTTGTTTGTTTATTTCAAAGTCGCCACTTGGGAGATTTATGGTGTCCCAAGTCACCAATTTAATCCCGAATCGAGAAAAATATTCGACTTTCCAAATGAAGTCTGCGAACTAGAAATTCTAAGTAAGGAATTATGTTGACCCGAGGGAAGGTGTTAGGCACTCCCGAATCCCGTGGTTCTAGCACGGTCGCTTAAACTGTTGTAATGGCTAAAATATCTGATTTTAATACATGTTCAAAAAACTATAGTGCAATTTTAACTTTTAACCGCTTTTATTGTTATTATTATTTTTATAGTTTTATGGAGAATTGCAACATTGTGAAAACGTATTTCAAACCACGTCACAGTCAATGTACCCGTGGTTATCGACACCTTTTGACTCCGTTGAGATTTGGATTTGGGTTACATAAATGCACACCCATATTTAAGAAAATAATTTGTTAAAGACGCGCCTAGAGCGACTAGCGTATTGTTGATTTGGGAAAGGCCGTAAAATTTCACTAGACGGCCAACTCCGATGTTCTAAATAATTAATATATACATTTGTGAGGGTCCAGCAATCTTACTAGGCGAGGCTCATCTCATTTATTTTTAAATGGACAAATCTTAAAGAGACTACATTTTTCTATTAAAATTAGTCTCTAAAATAAAGAAAGAAAATCATAATTAATTACGAGCTTTTTTTTTATATTTATTTAAGAAAGCATGACATACTAATTGCTAGATTAATACAAATATTGATGAAAAAGAATTTTACTAAAAAATCGAAATTATAAATAAAAATAAAAATTCGACAACTAATATTCAAAAGAATCAAATATAGCTAGATTAAAACTCGCATTGTTATAAAAAAACTATTGAGATTAATTATTCACAACCATTTGAAACTAGATTTAACCATAATTACTAAAGCTTATTAGAAAGTTTATTAGACTTAAACGTTCTTCTAATCTTGCTTGAGCTCAAATCATGCCTTAATGCCTAATTTACGAAATTTAATTTAAATTCATGCCTTAGCTAAATTTAGCTACTTGTTCATGATTAACCTACTGTTGATAATCTTGAAACCTTCATAACTAGTGAATTAACCCGTTTTGCCAAACCGATTCATTAAAGACTAACCTATGTTATTTTCTCTTATTCCAATTATTATTCAGTAATACATGAAATAGCCTAAATACAATCAATAAAAGGACCAAAGAAAAAGCGAAATTAAAACTTCAAAATTTCGTTCTTCATATGTATTCATGCTTCCACATTATTAGCTTGCAATAGCTAGTATTACAGTCGTGTACTTGATATTGGAAGCAAAAGAAAAGGGAGATCAGCGGAAATTCAGTAGCATACAACAACAGCAATCCCAACAACCAATAACAACCAGCAACGAGAAACCAGTGACAGATTTTAAAATCAAGATAAAAATCCAGAAACACCAACAACAATCAACGGACAGAAGCCAAAGGAATCTTTTCAGATTTGAAAGACTAATTAATGTTCAACCCTTAACTTCTGAATCCGTATATCAGAATATTTAAATTGTATATCGGGTGTATACTACTCTCTCTTTTGATTTCCAGAATGTTTTTCTTTTTATTTTCTGAAGTCTTAATCTTTCGGAATTTTTTCTCTCTCTTTAATATCCAACCCTTTTTTTTCTATCTCTCCTTCTTCTCTTTTTTCTTTAAAATCTGATCAAGTCTCTTATTTATTTCTCATCCCAAACCCTTTAATCAATTAATAAAACAACCACTTTCTCCTACCAAATCCACTACTAGTTAAAAAATACAATTATTATTTATTTAAACAACTTTTCTTGAGCCCCGCAATCCCACTATGTCTTGTTCCCCATGCTTACATTAAACAAATACATTATTCCCCACCATTATATCTTGTCCCCCCATTATTGATTATTTTAATATTATTTTAATCCTAATTGACAAAGCACTCAAAATAAATAATTGTTCAGAATTTTAATTCCAAAAATACCCCTCTAACCTTACTGAAATTACCATTTTACCCCCTAAACGTACTGCAAATTACCAAACTACCCCCATCAGCTATAACCAATTCACCTAATTAATTTCAACCAAAATAGAGCAAATATGACCAATTTCTAAACAATTTTCAACAACAAATTCAAACTAAATGATGAACAACAAAGAAACAACTAAAATTATTTTGATTGAACAATATTTTTTAAGAACAAACAAACCTACTTTCAGATTCAACAACAACAACAACAAATAAGTATATTCAGATTTCTAAATTCAATAATCATTTGAACTTAAAATTAAATCTAACAACATTACAACCAACAATTTCTATATTAAAACTAAACAAGATCATGAAACAAACTGAAGAAATAATCAAAAATGATAATCAACAAACAAGAAGATCAAACTTATACTAATTTCGGATTCAAGAACAATCAAACAAAGTATGGACATAAATGAAAAGATTCAACAACAATAACAAGCAAGTTTTATTCAAATTCGAATTAAACTCGAATTAAGCTTAAACAAAACAAATAAACATATTCAAATCACTAAACTTCAAATAATCAATTAATCTTTTTAAATTAAATCCAACAAAATTATAACAAAGATACATTGAATCAAAAAACTAAAAACCAAAACATAACTTCACATTAAATCACTGAATTAAAAACGAACTTCAAACAAAATGAACACGAATTAAATCTATATTAAACAACAAATAACGGATTCAAGCATTTAAACTAACACTCTTCTATATATAATGTAAATCCTCTTAAATTAATAAAACAAACTGAAAAATAATTAATTGAATCTTCAACTTAAATCTAGCAACATTATAATTAAGCTAATCAATTTCTACCTAAAAATAAACAAGAAAAATGAATGAAAACAAACTAAAAAAACAAAAAAAAAACGATAAGCATGAAATTAATATCGAACATATCTAATTTTAGATCCGAAAATATCAAACAAAAATACGGAAGAAATAGAACTTAGAACAACTAACCGTAAATGACCAACAACGAACTCGAACGAATTTAAACGAAACCAACGAAACTTTGACATAAACGGACTTGAAGACGACGAAGTAACAAGCAGCAGTCGAGGTGAAAGATGAAGAAGACGCAGCAGCGACGAGGTGAAACAGAAGCAGCAGCAGCTGGAGGTAGCTGAAGAAGACGCAACAGCGACGAGCTTGCAGCTCGTCCATGGTCAGCAGTGACGGAGGAGAAGACGACGCAGCAGCAGGAGGAGAAGAAGACGCAGCAGCAGTGGTGGCGGAGCAGCTGCATCGGGCAACAATGGTGGCGGAAGAAGCAGCAAAAACAGCAGCCATGGGGTTCGTTTGGATGTGAACTGAGTGGTCGTTTGGTTGGTTATGGCGACGTGGGGTTCGACGGAGGGTTGGCTGCGTTTTTTTATTGAAGAAAAAAGATGAAGGAGTTATGCGTGTATGAGTGTGTTGGAGGTGTGATTGACGGGGGGAAGGGCAGCAGCCATGGCTTCCATGGGAGGGGAGCTTGGGGTGTTTTTGGAGAAGAAGAAGATGAGGAAGGGGGGCGGATGGTTAGTGTTAGGTTTAGGGTTTTTTCTTTTTTTGTTTTGTTTTGTGAAGTGTAAGGTAGGAAGATAGGGGTGTTGGGTATTTCGGTTAATGGACTGGGTCGACCAGGTTTGGAATGGACCGGGTCGTAGGGATGGTTGGATATTTTTTGGGCCTGTGGCTTGAATTTGAAGAAGAGCCCGATTCTGATTTTCTTTATATTTTTTGCTCTATTTTCTTCTATTTTCTAATTAATAAAACTAAAATTCTAAATTAAGTTATAAACTAAATTAACTTATCAAAAATACTAAATAATTCCCAATAACTATTATCGCACATTTAAATAGCAATTAACGATAAAATCGCATAATTTAGACGTTAAATGCTAAAATGAAACATACATTATTTTTTATGATTTTCTCATTTTTTTGTAAAACAAACTTAAATACTAAATGAAAATGCGACATATTTTATATTTTTATTAATTTAAACAAATAACTATGCATAGACAAAAATACAAATAATTATACAAAAATACCACAAAAATTCAAAAATTGCACACCAAGGAAAATTGTTTTATTTTGAATTTTTTGGGAGTAATTCTTTCATAGGGCAAAAATCACGTACTTACAGCGGGCTCCTGACTTCAACAACATCTTTGAAAATAAAACGTCATTCCTTTCTTCAGGCGGGCTCCTGATTGCAACAACAACTTTAAAAATAAAACGCATTTCCTCTCTTCAGGCGGGCTCCTGATTTCAACAACAAATTTGAAAATAAAATCCTATTTGAGGGCGGATGAACCCAACATATCCTATTTGAGGGCGGATGAACCCAACATATCCTATTTGAGGGCGGATGAACCCAACATATCCTATTTGAGGGCGGATGAACCCAACATATCCTATTTGAGGGCGGATGAACCCAACATATCCTATTTGAGGGCGGATGAACCCAACATATCCTATTTGAGGGCGGATGAACCCAACATATCCTATTTGAGGGCGGATGAACCCGACATATCCTATTTGAGGGCGGATGAACCCAACATATCCTATTCGAGGGCGGATGAACCCAACATATCCTATTCGAGGGCGGATGAACCCAACATATCCTATTCGAGGGCGGATGAACCCAACATATCCTATTCGAGGGCGGATGAACCCAACATATCCTATTCGAGGGCGGATGAACCCAAAATATCCTATTCGAGGGCGGATAGACCCATCATATCCTTTTCGAGGGCGGATGAACCCAAAATATCCTATTCGAGGGCGGATGAACCCAAAATATCCTATTCGAGGGCAGATGAACCCAAAAATATTCTATTCGAGGGCGGATGAACCCAAAATATCCTATTCGAGGGCGGATGAACCCAAAATATCCTATTCGAGGGCGGATGAACCCAAAATATCCTATTCGAGGGCGGATGAACCCGACATATCCTATTCGAGGGCGGATGAACCCGACATATCCTATTCGAGGGCGGATGAACCCGACATATCCTATTCGAGGTCGGATGAACCCGACATATCCTATTCGAGGGCGGATGAACCCAACATATCCTATTCGAGGGCGGATGAACCCAACATATCCTATTCGAGGGCGGATGAAACCAAAATATCCTATTCGAGGGTGGACGAACCCATCATATCCTATTCGAGGGCGGATGAACCCATCATATCCTATTCGAGGGCGGATGAACCCAAAATATCCTATTCGAGGGCGGATGAACCCAAAATATCCTATTCGAGGGCGGATGAACCCAAAATATCCTATTCGAGGGCGGATGAACCCAAAATATCCTATTCGAGGGCGGATGAACCCAAAATATCCTATTCGAGGGCGGATGAACCCAAAATATCCTATTCGAGGGCGGATGAACCCAAAATATCCTCAAAACTTGAAAATGTCTTACCTCAAAACTTGCTGGGGATTATTTTGCTCGGGATGAATTTTCCTTTTCTTCCTTCCCCACTCTGGGTTGTCCGACCCTCTCGAAACCTAGTCGAAAATCTGTCGAGGATGCTTCTACATCTCGATGATCTGCTGGGGATAACACGGCGAACCGTTGAGTAACACTGCTGGAGATAACACTGTTGAGGATAACTCTGCTGAGTAAAATATGTGATCTTACTCCTTCCAAAACTACTTCCTTTTAAGTAGGATGTTTCATTCCTCTGCAAACTGTTTCCTTTTGCAAAACTGGTCTCTTTTTTTTTTCTTTAGTATTTTTCTTTGTTTTGTTATTTTCTTCCTTTTAAGACTACCTCCCTCAAAACTCGTTTTGCCTTTCCCCGAGAAACTGTTGGGGATACTGATTTTCACAAAATTCGTGTTAGACTTCTCGAAAATTTTCTGGCCCAGTTTGACAATCTTTCTTGCGGCGCATCTTTCTGTCATCAGTAGCATTCCCTGTTCCTGCTTCAAATCAAAGAAAATTTGGTCAGTTTAAAACGTGGTGGTTGGTTGTGATACTCCTGCTGGGGATACCATCAACCATTCTCCATCTATGCGTTGTCTGTCCATCTCGAAGCTTGGGCAGATACCTTCCGCCCTTCTTGACGATTCATTACTCCCAAACCTCTTAACCATTTTCCCGGTCCCCTTATCTGACCTCACGCATTTTCATGACAGCTGATGTAACTTGATGATCGTGTATGTTCATTGAGATGATCTGCTGGGGATAACACTCCAAATCTCTGTTTATTCGTGTCACTGAAAGCAACCTTTTTCTGTTGGGGATATCCCTCTTCTTTTGCGACATAGAAAGTGAAACTGGCATTTCCCCCGACCTTTTAGTCTCATCTGAATTTCCCAAATCATGCCCATTGCTCTCCGCGTTGTTCTTCCTTGATTTAGACCATTTGGATGTTCTAATCGGATCTGGTTTTGCATAATTGGAAAGCTGATGGCAGATTTTGAAGTCATTTCTCACATATTCTGACCAAACAGACTCTATTGGGGAACTTTTCTATGAAAGGAGAAAGATAAACAAAAAAGGGAACCGAATAAAAGACAATGGAAAAAGATGACTCTTTAACAAGAGAAACTATAAATAAAAGCTTATCAAACGCAGATACCGACTCTAATAATCATGACATGCACATGTGGCCTATCCTCTGCCGTCAATCGTCTTTCAAGACTTCATTTGGAGATTCCCCCTCTGATTCTTAATCTTATTCTACTTGTAGTGCCCGAAGGGTTTTCACTATCAAGCCTCTCTCATTTTGTTTTTTCTCTCAGCTTTCCTCGCCTTATGGTGTCCGTAAAGATTTTCACCGATAAGACTCTCTCATTTGTATCACTTTCCAGCTGGGGATTTGGAGTGTTGACGATATGACTCTTTCTGTTGGGGATTCTTTTCGGTTATCAATTCATGTCCAATCCATGATCCTTTTCTCTGTTGGGGATCGGGGTGCTATCCCCGACTTCCGTTTGTATGACGTGGCATCTTTCGAAGACAGGTCAAAAGGTCGTTCTTTGGACCGTAAGGTGGGATTTTGGATAGGCTAGAAAGAAAGGGTATTAAAGGCTCAAAAACAAAGAAATTTTGGGTTTAAAATTACAACCTTCGGAACCATATTTGCTTACAGCAAGCGCAACTCTTGCCCCAGTTTCTTGCTTGGGGGATTTTTATTTTTGTTATACTTATGTTACACTATGCACACTATGACCATTATGGCCATTATGACCGAGCCGTGAGGCGCCTACGTATCCTCTTTGAGGAATCAGGTCAAACGTAGTTCCCGATTCCTCTTTTTTTTCATTTACCTATTATTTTCTTTTCTTTTCTTTCTTTTTCCCATTTCTCCTTTCTCTTTTGTCGTTTTGTTGTTTTCTTTTCTTTCTTTCTTTTTTCTTCTTTTTTTTCTTTTCTTTTCTTTACCTGCCATGCTTGTGTTTTCTAATCTTTACTACTGATTCCGAACGAGGGGTACGAAAAAATAAATAAGGCTCAAAAGGGGTAACGAAGGATGAAGTGTTTAGGTAGCGGAATAAAATGTCTTCGTCATTCCAGTCATCAAAACATGCCAAGTGCCAACAACACAATTAAACAAAGTTTTGTAGCCTCTTCTGAGGGTGTTGGACTTGACAATTATATTCACACATTTGCCTTTTCATTTGTCCTTTCTAAAGCACCGTTGGGCAACACTCTCACTCTCATTATCATGAACGACCCTCATGTCAATTTGGCGAATCTTACCTTTAACGGTTTTTTTTATGTTTTACTTGCCCCAGTTCCATATGACTCGAGCTCCGAATAATCTCAAACCGTCCTTATTTCCTTTAAATGTTCTGATCACCTTTCCGGGGTTTTATGATTAACTTTTAAGATTAAGCCCAAACTGCGTGCGCATGTCATGTCACTAGAATCGGCGCTGAACAAAAATGACAAAAGGACTAAACAAAAAGATGGCTAGAAATAATAAAATACCGGATTTTGCATTAGACTACTGGTGAAATGGTTTGAATAACAAAACAAACAAAAACAAACCAGAATAAAATCCTAAAACAACCTGGACAAAACTTAAACAAACCGCTATGACAAAAATGGAAAGATAAGAAGGTTTGACACAAGACAACATCCGTATTACAATCCTAAGAATAATCCGGACAATAGAAATGACAACAAAATAAGCCACCACAAGCTTCTCTCTTGCTGACCAAGGAACGGAGCGTCCTGCTACTTTATCAAAACTGGCATCTTAGCCACTGAGCTTCGCATCAGTATTGCCCAGACCATTGCCAACTTCAATATCATCAACCTTAGTCAACAAGTCCCCCATAGGATTCGAGTGCTTCTGTTATCAGGCCTGATCCCTGCAAAGTGTGTATCATGATGTGCAGGTAAATGATTCTGCGCGATATTCTGGGTGTCATTGTCTTGGAATACAATCAGGTTTTCCTGGATCTTCTGTTTCCGGCTTGCCACAAACCAACCACCTTAACTTTCTTTGTGATTCAAAACGAAGCAGGTTAGAATGGACTCAGGCGGTCCTCATTATTAACAACATCTTTTCCTTTTTTTTCATTCTTTTTTCTCTTTTTTCGATTTTGTTTCATTTTTTCTTTCTTTTTTTTCAATTTTTTTTCATTTTTTCTTTCTCTTTTTTTTTTTGTGGTGGTCGAATCTTATGTAGATTGCCTACGTATCATGTCCCCGCATGAATCAGACCTTGCGTAGTTCGGACCCATAAAAGATAAATAATAATAAAACATTTTTTTTCAATTTTCATAATAAAACAAACTTGACTATAAAAGTTTAAAAACTGACCATACTAACATACTTTGACAAAAGACAACAAACGGACTAGAAAATCAAATAACTCGCATACTCTAATCAAAGAATTACAAACTCAAAAACAAACAGTCAGATTCCTTCCCCTATTTGCCAATTTTAACCAAATGGTTGTTTTTGCAAATGTGGCCCCTTCCAAATTTCACATGAATTTTGAGACCGGGGAGGATAATTTTATGACATTTTACAGACTTGTCCGTTTTTTACGAAAATAGCCTTTCGACAACTGAAAGATACTCTAAGGTTATCTTGGCAAGAACGGTTTAAGACACTGCCGAAGCTAGCTCGACTTATTTTGACCAAAATTCCAAACGGTATTCACCTGACCGCTGACTCTTTATTTTTTTTTCAAATTACAATAAAAACCTGGTGTTGCAAAACACGGCTCTTCAGCGCCTCGGGGACGAAGATTTTTAAGGCTGTGTGGGTCAACTGGACCAAATCTAAAACAATGACCCAAAGGTGGTTGTTTATGCAAAGTCATCCCTCCGGCGTCCCTTTCGGGAACATTCGGCTATTTTTGACAAAAATAACATCACTCGACTTATTTATGACTCTTTTTATTGTTTTTCAAAATAGAAAACTCAATATTGCAAACACGGCCTTTCAACGCCTCGGGAACGAAGATTTTTAAGGCTGTGTGGGTCAACTGGACCAAATCTTAAACATGACCCAAAAAATGGCTGTTTATGCAAAGTCAGCCTTCCGGCGTCCCTTTCGGGAACATTCGGCTATGTCTTGACAAAACAGCGTCACCCGACTTCTTTATGATGAAATTAAAATTTGACATATATATATATATATAATTATTATTATTTTTGCTATTTTTTGCAAAAGGGGGAGGTTGGACATCACCCGACTTATTTATGACAAAATTAAAATTTTGACATGTTTTTTTGTTTATTTATTTGTTTTTGGTTATTTTAGCAAAAGAGAGGTTGGACCCGATGAGGGTTGCCTACGTATCTCACATCCGGTGAGAATCAAACCCGCGTAGTTCGGAAATTCATGAATAAATTAAATGAACTAACTTTTTTTATTATTATTTTTTTAAGGAAAGACTTATAAAGAATAAAGGGAACATTTTTTCTAAAGAAAAAGATTTTAATTTTTTTTTTGAAAGAAAAACTTCTAAAGAAGTAAGAAAATATTTTTGGAATTTTACTTTCAATGAAAGAAATGCTTCTAAAAATATTTTTGAATTTTGAATTTTCTTTTCAATTTTGAAAGAAGAATGAAAATATTTTCGGATTTTTTGGAAGAAATTAAAAGAAAATATTTTTATTTTTATTTTTATATTTTTTTATATTTTTTATTTATTTTTGAAAAAAAAACGATTGAAAAGACTTTCTAAAGACATAAATAATGGAAAATAATTTTGGATTTTTTCTTGAAAATTGGGGGTTTAAAAAAAACTTTTCTAAAAGTAAATAAAGAAAAATACTTTTTGGATTTATATATATATATATTTATATTGCAACAAATAATAAAATACGTTCAACGCAAGACTCTTTTTATTTTCATTTTTGGCATTTTCATAAACAAATAAAAAATAAAAAAAAAACCATTTTAAAAACAAGACTCTTTTTCATTTTCATTTTCATGGCAAGACAAACCATTTTTCTTTTTTTTTTCTTTATTTTGAAAACAAGACAGAACAACGACTCTTTTTTTTTCTATTTTTCCTTTGCTTTTAATTAAACAAACTAATAAGACATTTTTTTCTCATTTAAAATTTCGGCAGAGTTTTGAAAGTACTTGGCATTGGGTTTTTTTCAAAAATAAACAATCAATTCCCTAACCGCTATTTCTTTTTTTCCTTTTTTTTTTCAATTTCACAATATTCCTGATATTCAAAAATCGGTCAACACACAAGTCTGAATCAAATAAATGCACAAGTAGCAGCAGGTAAGATGCATCAGGATGGTCATTTTCATTTTTGGTACACCTGTCCTAGACAGACCCAACCCCTGTGTTGAGCCTCCAAAGTCAAATGCACGTGATGCAAACAAACGTTCCTACTAGGGATCCAGCATGAAGCTAAGTTATTCTAAGTTCATAACCTAGGTATTTGTTCTAGACTGTGTACCCGAGCGGACAACTCGAGTCGAGGAGGGGGCTACGTACGGACCCCCGGGATCGTCCGGCTTTGTAACTTATCCGGCCTCTTTCTTATTTCAGGTATTGACACTAACAGAATAGGGAGTCTCGACCAGCGAGCTTCTCCCCGAAGGTAAGAAGAGAAGGTTTCAGCACAGTTTATATACAGTTCAAATAATATCAAAGCGGTAAAAGCATCATTTAGCACATTGAGCCCAAACATGTAACAAAATCAGATAAAACCAAATATAACAATTTATCTAAGCTTGAATTTCTTACCCTGAACCATGGGTTCTTGGTTTAGTTCCGCAGCAGAGTCGCCAGAGCTGTCACACCTCCTTTTTCCGCCCCCGCGAAGGGTGAAAGAGTTTTTCCAATTAAAGGACAATCGAAACGGGATTTGTTTATTTATTTCAAAGTCGCCACTTGGGAGATTTAGGGTGTCCCAAGTCACACATTTAATCCCGAATTGAGGAAAAGAATGACTTTGTATTACAGTCCGCGATCCAGAAATCCGGATAAGGAATTCTGTTAACCAGGGAGAAGGTGTTAGGCATTCCCGAGTTCCGTGGTTCTAGCACGGTCGCTCAACTGTCATATTCGGCTTGTTTATCTGATTTTATACAATTATGCGCTTATGTGCAAGTTTTAACTCTTTACCGCTTTTATTATTATATTTTTTAAAAGAATGTGAACATCGTTTAAAAACATGTCTTTGGATTGCGTCATATGAAATGCACCCGCAATCCGGAACACATTTTTATTCAATGTTTTGGGATTTGGATTTGGGTCGCATGAAATGCACACCCGAGTTTAAGAAGGTAAGATTATTAAAATACGTGCCTAAAACGATTATCGTATTTATTATTTTGGGTAAGGCCGTGGAGGTTGCTAAGCGGCCGATCCTGAGTTCTAAATAATTAAAGCATACATTTTGTGAGGGCCCCGCAATCTGTGCGTTTTATTTGGCGAGACTCGTCTTATTTTATTTAAAAGGATAAACCTATAGTGACTACATTTTTCTGTTAAGTTCGTTTTCTAAAATAAATGAAGAAAAGGTCCTACTTTATTTACATACTTTCGAGTTATTATAGTCAAGTTTCGAAAATGAGTCGTTTAAAGAGTTTACATGGACAACGGATATAATGTTCTATATACAGACAGTAAAAGAAAGAAAAGACTACATTAAACTACAACTTCAAATCTTTCTCATTTTTGCATTCATGCTTCGAATGGCTTACAAGATGAACTAGTATATCAGTTTGTGTACCTGGTATTTGGAAAGCAAGGAAAGAAGATGAAGATCAGTAGAAGAAGCAGTAGTGTAAATACACAACAACAACAACAACCCAGCAGCAATTCGACCCAGATTCAAGGCCCAGAAAACTTTTAAGAAAACCGAACAACTCAATAGAACAAACCCAAAAGTATGTAAACAAACTAAACAGCAACAACCCACGCGTGTATTAAAACCCGAAACTAAACTCGTTTCTCACTTTGTTTTTGTTTTCTCTTTTTTTTAGTAAACTCTCTAACACACTCTTAGGATTTTCAGAATGTCTCCCTCTCTCAAAAGTAAACCTCAAAAATCTTTCAAGTTCAAATGTCCCCTCTCAAGTCTTCGTCTCTTAAGAATGTGTCAAATAACTCTATTTATAACAAGACTCTTGTCTTGAATCCCCAACCCGAAATATTCCCCTAATTGCATGTTTTGTCCCCACTAATTAATGTTTTCTTTATTTTTAATCCTTGTCCCCCATGCTTAACATAAATAATTACATTATTCTCACCCCACTACATTATGTCTTGTCCCCCATTATATTAAACAATTATATCAACCCCACCTCATTATATCTTGTCCCTTATGCTTAACATAAAGAATTACATTATTCCCCCACTTATTTATGTCTTGTCCCCCATTATATTAAACAATTGTTCAAATGTTCAATTCCGAAAATACCCCTCCGACCTTATTGAACTTACCAATTTACCCCTGAACGTACTACAATTTACCAAACTACCCCATCAGCTATAACCAATTCACCTAATCGATTCCAACCAAAATATAGCAAATATGACCAATTTCTAAAAAAATTCAACAACAAATCCCATGAACACAGATTGAATCATACAGCTTCAGATTAATGGGAATAAGTTAACCATATTGGGAACCAATCCTGGTTAACTTAGACCAAAAATGAATGAGCAAAAGAGACAACAATATTAACAACAAAGATACATGATTTAAACTAAATCAACAAGTCAAAAACCAAAACATAAACTCACATTAAATCACTGGATTAAAAACGAACTTCAAACAAAGATGAACATGAATTAAATCTATTTTAAACACAAACATGACGGATTCAAATGATTTAAACTAACACTCTTCTATACTAAATCCTTTTAAAATTAACAGAACAAACTAAAGACAAAATTAATTGAACTTCAACTTAAATCTAAAAACATTATAATTACTAACGCTTTCTGCCTAAAAATAAACAAAAGAAAAAAAATGAAACAAACTGAAGAAAAATAAGGAAAACGATAAACACGAATTGGTTGAAACGACTAACCGGATCGGAACCACGAACAACGACTGACCAACGACGAACTCGAACGGACCTCACCCTGGACAGAACTTCTGGGCGATTTTGGAGCGTTTTCAATTGGGCTTCTGCATGTGTGTTTGTGTGTGTTTTCTGGTATGGTGATGAGGGGGAAAGGGCAGTCGTTTTGGACGTGAGGGTGGCGACTGGGTGAGCTGAAGAATGGCGAGACAGCAGCTGCGTTTGCTGGGGTCGCTGGTTGCTGCTGTCGAACGACGAGACCACAGCTGGGGGTGGTCATTTGATGATGGACGCTGGTGTCGACTGAAGAAGATGAAGCAGCGGACGACGACGAAGACGCAGCAGCAGCAACAGAAACGAGCTCAATGGAGGAGAAAAATGGCGGTGGAGAAGAAGACGCAGCAGCAGCCATGGGTATCGAGCTCAAGCTCGAGCTTGACGAAGAAGATGAAGCAGTGGCAGCGGGGTCTTTTTGGACGTAGCAGAAGCAACAATAGTGAAGCAACCATGGACGTTGGGTTGTTTCTGCCATGGATGTCGAGACAGAGCTCGAAGGTGGTCGTTTGGTTTTAATGGCGGACAGGGGGTCGACTTGGGTGGTCCGACGACAGGGGAAGCTGGACGAAATGGAGCTCGAAGGTGTGTGCGGAACTTGAAAACAAAAATAGCATTTGGGTCCTTCACATTATACATCCTAGCCAAACTCTCCTTCAGCTCAGCCTTTGATACATTGGCTCTTCCAGGATGAAGTACGTCAATAATGAATTGCTTCCTGGCGAGAAGCCTGTTGGTCATGAACTTGTGGGTACGAATAGTGACTGCCTTGTCCGCCATGGTTGGCTAGCTCTATCTCTTAGGGTAAAGAGTGAGGCAGTAGCTATGTACGCAGTGAGAGAGGGGGGCGGATGAGTTTGGTTTAGGTTTAGGAAAAAATGAAAATGAAGATTAGGAAGGGTTAGGTCATTTGGGGTTAATGGGGCGGACTGGGTCGACCCGGTTTGAAGTGGACCGGGTCATGGGGAAGGTTGGGTATTTTTGCTCTCTTTTCTTCTTTTATTTTTCTAAAATTAAATTCTAAAAATCCTTAAATTATTATATAGAACTATATTAATTTATAAAAGCGCAAATTAACTCCCAATAACAATTAACACATAATTAAGTAATAATTAAGCATAAAATTGTACAATTGGACATTAAATGCTAAAATGCAAACGATGCATATTTTTTGTAATTTTCATTCTTGTAAAACAAGCTTAATTATTCCTAATTGTAGAATTAAATCCTACATGCAAATGCGACATATTTTTGTATTTTTTATTTATTTAACAAATAAACATGCACAGACAAATACAAATAATTATCCAAAATGTCACAAAAATTCTCAAAATTGCACACCAAGGAAAATCATTTTATTTTGAATTTTTTGGGAGTAATTCTTTCATAGGGCAAAAATCACGTGCTTACAACTGCCCCTCTTTGCATCAGGATGGTCTTTTGTCATTTTGGTACACCTGTCCTAGACAGACTCAACCCCTGTGTTGAGCCTCCAAAGTCAAATGCACGTGATGCAAACAAACGTTCCTACTAGGGATCCGGCATGAAGCTGAGTTATTCTAGGTTCATAACCTGGGTATTTGTTCTAGACTGTGTACCCGAGCGGACAACTCGAGTCGAGGAGGGGGCTACGTACCGGGGACCCGCGGGATCGTCCGGCTTTGTAACTTGTCCGGCCTCTTTCTTATTTCAAGGTATGACACTAACAGAATAGGGAGTCTCGACCAGCAAGCTCCTCCCCGGAGGTAAGAAGAGAAGGGTTTTGGCACAGTTTATATACAGTTCAGATAATATCAAAGCGGTAAAAGCATCATTTAGCACATTAGGCCCAAACGGGTAACAAAATCAGATAAAGTCAAATATAACAATTTATCTAAGCTCGAATTTTGAACCCTGAACCAGAGATTCTGGGCAACGGTCCCCAGCAGAGTCGCCAGAGCTGTCACACCTCCTTTTTTCACCCGCGCCTCCTCAAAGGGGCGTAAAAGGGAGTTTTTTCCAATTAAAGGACAACCGAAATGGGATTTGTTATTTAATTCAGAGTCGCCACTTGGGAGATTTATGGTATCCCAAGTCACTGGTTAAATCCCAAATCGAGGAAAGAATGACTCTGTTTAACAGTCTGCGAACCAGAAATCCGGATAAGAAATTTTGTTAACCCGGGAGAAGGTGTTAGGCATTCCCGAGTTCTGTGGTTCTAGAACGGTTGCTCAACTGCTATATTCGGCTTAATTATCTAATTTTATACAAATACGAACTTATGTGCAAATTTAAACTCTTTACCACTTTTATTATTATTATTATTATTATTATTATTATTATTATTATTATTTTACAGAGAATTGCAACGTTGTGAAAATGTATCTCTAACCACGTCACAATCAATGTACCCGTGGTCGTCGACACACTTCGACTCCGTTGAGATTTGGATTTGGGTCACATCAATGTACACCCGCGTTTAAGAAAGTAAATTATTAAAGATGCGCCTAAAGCGATTAACGCATTATTTTTTGAGAAGGCCGTGAAATCTTGCTAAAACGGCTCATCCGAAGTTTAATTAATTATTAACCATTTATTGAGGTCCCCGCAGCTTGCGTTTTGTTTGGTGAGGCTCGTCTCATTTATTTTTTAAAGGGCAATCCTAAAGTGACTACATTTCTATTAAGTTTGTCTCTAAAAGAAGCGAGAAAAGTCTTAATTAATTACATGCTTGACAAGTAGTTATTGGATTACAGTAGATGATAACGGTAATTTACACTCGAACTCATAGAAATGGAGAAATGTTTCATGCCTTTATTCTATAAGTGAACTGCTAAAGCTGAAATTACAAAATGCATACAAGATTGTCAAGATATTCAAAACAAACTAACCATTCTCCAAATTGATTTAAACTAACATTCCTAAAATTGATTTAAACTATTTGGAATTATCGGCTAGGAACTGTTATCAACGCAGATTCAAATATTGGCCTATATGCTGCCTAACGGAATCAAACACTGCCTATTTAAAATCTGCCTCAAATACAAAAGAAAGCTAGAAATATGGCAACTAATCCCTTAACCTATTTGTTCATTCTACAAATTACATATTTAACTACATGGAATTTGTAACTGACAACTACAAACTATAGTTTGAAAACCAAACAGTTCCAGTTAAGTATAAGACTACGTCATGCATTCCAGTTGAGTTATAAAACTAAACTACATAAATACTTGTCACGTATCTTATTAAACTACAGATACAATACTTATTCATCAAAACACCCTAGCATTTTATTTCACTTTCACATCTCACAGCCACATCAGTATTCATTCGAAAGTGTACCTGGTATTGAAATAAAAGAAGAGGAAGATGAGAAATCAGCAGGGCAGTAACAGTGCAGCAACAACAACAACAACAACCAGCAACCAGGAGATTTAAAACCCAGCAATAAACTCAGAAATCAAGTTGCAATTTCAGAAATACAAGGCAACAAAACAGGTATACCAGAGACAGCAACAAATAACCAGTGCAGACCAGAAATAACAAACTCAGAAAACCACTTGAAACCTCAATGAAATCCCAGAAACAAACCAGCAATCTCAAACAGAACAGTAGAACCAGAAGTGCAATAGAACAACAAACTTTTATTTCTATTTTTTAAACTCTCCAAGAAAGAAATACTTTGAACTTTTTATTAAACACTAACAAAACTGATTCTGATTTTCAGAAGTGAAAGAAAACCCAACTCCCCAACTTCTTTTTTTTTCCTTTTTAGTATTTTTCAGAAGATGTTTTTCAGTATTTTTTTCTGTCCTCTCTATATCTCCTCCCTTTTCTCTACAAACCTCATCCCCCTCTTATACAAGTCTGCCTTCCTTCCAAACCTACTGCCCGACCCCCTTTTCCCCACCAAATCTGAAATTTTCCACTTAAAATCCACTAAGAAAAACTTTTCCTTATTTTCAGCCCCCATTCCCTTTTGTTCCCCATTAATACTAATCAATTCATTAGTTTAATGGTATTTTAATACTTAGTGGATAGAACACTCAAACCACCCATCTTTTCTGTTTTCAATTCCCAAATTACCCTCCTAAAATCCTTGAAATTGCAGCTATAGCCAATGCTCCTAAGTTCTGAATGCAGCCTTATAACTCACTACTATCTAGTTGACATTATCACCAATACTAAATTCAAATTAGTTGTCAGATTTATTTCAGACCCTAGACAGTAGGATTCGATTCATCAATTGCTTAAACTTGAATCAAACAGCAACAAAATAAAGGCTAAGGCTATCGATTGACAGGGCATGACACAGCAGGTTTAGGTGACAACCAAAATAGCAGTTGTGATGAAGCAGTTCGATTGACCAAGCAATTCAGAACATTTCAAATGATCAAGCAAAAACAATGTGATGAACTGAATATACCCACAGGCTCAGTACTAAGTTCAACTATACCAACAGGCTCGTTTCAACACAACATTTAGGACAGAAATGAAGTAGGAGGGGAAACAGACTAGCATGAACCACGAAATCAAAATCAACATTACACTACTATCATGTTAAATAAATATTCAGGCATACCGGACTAATCAACGTCACTTATTCAATCGATTACACAAATTATAACACATAACAATTACAACAAACAGAAGCAATGATAGAATTGGACCAAATAAAAGGTCTACTGAAGATGAACAGAATTAATTAAAAGAAAAGTAGAAAAATCACACAAACTACTAAAACATGCAAAGAGATACAAATAGAACACATGAACAGAAGGAAGGAAAGGAAAAATCCCTCTGAATCCTAAGAACAAAAATGACCCAGTCTCGAACAGGACTCGACCTCTTTAAGGTTGAACGAACTTTAATCGAAGTGTTCTCAACTGAGAACACCTCGATTAAGGTCTATTAGACCCCCAACCCTTCGTTTAATTTGACAGACCCCAAGGTTCTGGATTTCTAGGGTTCATACAGTCGATTTGGGGCTTGAAGGTTTCTGGTTAGATTCGAACCAAACCAAGCTTGGTTTGGTTACGAGTGAGGTCAAGGGAGTAACTGGTATGAATTTGGGGTGGTTTGGCATAGATTGGGTTTTGGCTCGAATATTCAAATGAAGATTCGAGAAGATGGGGATTGATTCGAGCCAAGGGAGTAGTGGATTCGTAACCAGGGTGTTGCCGCTGGGTTTCAGGCGAAGGGGAGCTATGGAGGCTAGGGTTTGACCTAGGTTCCGTCTCTGAAACGAGAGAGACGAAGTGAGGAAGGGGGCGTTTGGCTATGGGGGCATGGGGTGAGAGATGGGGTCTTATATACGAAGGGAGGGATGGATCCTGGCCGTTGGATCAGGTGAGATTGATGGCCAGGATCTCTTCACTTAAGGGAACGGTGCCGTTTTGATTGAGTGGGGATTGGGTCGGTCTCAGACGGGAGTGGGTCGGGTCATGAGGGAAAGCCTGGGAGCCGTTAGATCAAAAGCAATGAACGGTCCCGATCAAATACAACCATACGACGTCGTTTGGTTTAATGAAATAACTGAACTGGACCGTTAGATCTGTTTGATCAATGGTCCAGATGGAAAGTGCCAATACGGCGTCGTTTCCTTCGTCTAAGAGATTAGCTAACCGGACTGGGTCAAATGAGTTGATTTGGGCCTGGTTTTTGGTCTCAATTTTAAGCCCACATCTGAATTCCTTCATTTTTTGAACTCTTTTTCTTTTCCTTCTTTAATTTCTAATTTAAACACAATTCCTAATTAAATTGTAAAATCAAAAATAAAACTACACAAATATTAATTAACACTTACAACAATTAACACACATAATGTGAGACGGTCAGGGACTATCTCGAGATTGTACTGGAAATAACCTGCGAAAGCTTGCGCCAGATCGTCCCAAGTATACCACCTACTGGAATCCTGCCTGGTATACCATTCTAGCGCAGATCCGCTCAGACTTTGGCCGAAATAAGCTATTAGCAGCTCATCCTTGTCGCCTGCCCCTCTCATTTTGCTACAGAATCCCCGCAAATGTGCCATGGGATCACCGTGCCCTTCATATAGATCAAACTTAGGCATCTTGAATCCAGCCGGGAGTTGGACATCTAGGAAAGGGCATAGATCTTTGTATGCTACGCTGACTTGGTTGCCCAGTCCGTGCAAGTTCCTGAAGGATGCTCCAGGCTTTTGAACTTTCTTAATACCTCATCCTGTTCAGGGGCTTTAACCGGCTTTTCAATCTCTGCCGGCACTTCCAAGTGTGGATTGTAAGCCTGTGGCTCGGGGGCATGAAATGTAGGCTCAGGGGGATAGTATTGTATATCGTGAGCCTGAAACAATGGCTCACTGGTCGTTCTTTGCAAGGGGGCTGATGTGGGTCCCACAAAAATGGGAATATTGGGTGTTGGGAGAGGTTGATGGAGTAGTGGAGCTTGGGAATCATGAGGGCTTCTTTCTTGATGATAGCGGGGATTTGGGAGGCTTGTGGAAGGGCCGGAGTGAGGGTATTCCGGCGTGTGTCCCAGTGTTTCAGGGCTCTTTTGTGTTTTGGCTATGGCTAGCTGCATTGCATTCATCTCTAGTCCCATCCTTTCAATCTTTTCCATCGCTTCTTTTAACAACTGGCTCATCGGCCTCTCTTCCTCATTACTATTCTCTGAAGTAGTCATGCTTGTTGCTATCGGTCCTTTGGATCTGGTTTGATAGGAGTGTGTTGCCAGAGTTCTTTAACAACTAACTTGTCTGAATCAGACAACAACAAACTTCGTTAGCATTAGAGTTTAACAGATTTGATCATAACACATAGAGGATGCAATGCTCCTAGGCAGTTAACCGTTTTTACATGCTTTGCTTCGAACAACATGCGTCATCCTGGTTTGCTCATTTGTCCCCTTTTCTATTATTTTATTTTCGTATTTTCTTTTTCTTTCTTTATTAAGAGCGGTCCAATCTTATGGGGATTGCCTACGTATCACGATGCCGCGTGAATCAGATCATTACGTAGTTCAAAACACAAATGAGCGTAAAAGCAAACAACCTTTTATTGTTGAAATGGTCTATTACAAACTACATTTTGCGAAAGAAAGAGCAAACTTTGAAAATAAGCCTAGACTAAAAAAATAGACCAAAAATCACCCTGATGAAAAAAACAGGCAGAAGGTGCTAAGATACAGACTTGACTTATGAGTACATTATGGTTTTGAAAATTGGTGTCCGCGGGGCATCGTTCGGCCTTGCCGCGGTCCTAGGTGCCAGATTCCTCTCAAGTTGCTCCAGCTCATGCATAGTCTGCTTGACATAACCCATCACTGCCAAGAGGACGGTAATGCTGGTCATGTTCTCACATCGTAGACATCGTCTGGTGATGGCATGGGCAATGGCCTTGATCCTATCTTTGGTTTGCTTCTTCTCTACGAGTAGGCGTTTTATCTGATCGCTACATATCTTGAATACCTGAGCATCCTGCATATGCTGATGCTTCAGTTGTCGTACTTCTAACTTCATCTGGGCCAACAAGTCGTACCAGTATCTGCTCTCAATTTGGAAATCCTTGGCCTGATTAGCTACTTTGATCTCAAGTGTAGCCATCCCTCTCTTCATTTTAGCAACAGTTTTCTCGTGGTCGCCTTCCAATTGATTCAAATATCGGCGATGCTTATCTGCTCTTGTATCCCACTGTGCCCTGAGCTCTGCTATGACGTTTCTAGATTTCTCTAAATCCTCTTGCCATTCCCTGACTTTGCCTTTTAGCCTTTTTATCAACTGCTCATCTGATCGACGCCTTGGCTGTTTATCCGCATCCGTCCTTATCTGTTTGATCTGGGCTCTGAGCATTTCGTTTTCTTGAATCAACCTGTTCCGTTCTCCCAGATTGGTAGCAACTTGCACGTTGTGATCATATTTCAGACTTTCCACTTGTTGCTTTAACCTGCTGATTTCGGCGCAATACCCTCTTTCTTTTGCTAGCCAATCCCACTGCTTTTGCGACGATTCGGCAAAATTCAGGATGTGGGGTCTCTTAGCCGGTCTTTCATGCTCAAGTTCCCTTATATACCATGCAAGGTAACCTGGCGCCATCTCACCTTTGGCTCGATCCCGCACGCAAGTATCTGATTTCAAATATTGACACTCACTCCAGTTTTGGCGAATTTTTGCTTCTGGAAACTGTCCGTTAGGACTTATCTCAACTGCTTGAGCGCTAAGATCTTCCTCATGAGGTACTGTCTGGCATCTTCCGAGCTGTCTCAACACTCGGCAGGGCGCGTAAGGTTGAATGCTCTTAAGCCCCATTAGTAAGAAATGAGTTTTAGCTGCCGGTATATATATGACTTCATCAACAGGCAACCATCCCAGCGTCCATTGTATTTGGTTGGCAGTAAGAGCTTGAAAGAACGAGGTCCATGCCAGGACTCCTTTGGGCAAACTGATCTCTTTGGTTCTCGTGTAAAATTCTTCTATGCAAGTGTTTTCCGGGGAACCATGACTCAAAATCTCGAAACGATGGCAGAGGTGCTCGGTCATCCACATTTGTAGGAGCAAGTTACAACCTTCGAAAAAATTTCCCCCAGCTTTACAAGCTGTGAGAGCTCGGAATATGTCAGATACAACCATAGGTACGAGAGTACTGTCACTTTGCGTGAGTAGGGTGCTGATGACCCCAGATATCTTCAAATCAATGTTTCCGTCTTTCCTTGGAAATACCAGAAGGCCCAGGAACATCATCATGAAGGCTACCCGTCTGTGTTTGTCCCACTTCTGACGAATACCTTGGCTGCACAGTTTGTTGATTGGATTATTGAATCCCCCCTTGTGACCGTATCTATCATATATGAAGCATGGAGTACAAAATCCGGCTGCCAGATCCGGGTTGTGGACTTTTCTAGGTATCTTCAATGAATCTAGGAATCGATGTACCGTGACGACTCTTGGGGCGACCAAGTATTTTTCCCTCAAGGGAAGCTCAGTATTCCCGATGTATCCGGCCATTTCTTCCAAAGTTGGGGTGAGTTCAAAATCAGAGAAATGAAAAACATTGTGCGCCGGGTCCCAATAGGTAACCAAAGCTCTTATGATATCTCCCCGAGGCTGAATTTCCAACAAACCCACGAGACCTTTCAGATATTTCTTGACCTTATTTTGTCCTTCAGCACCTAGATCATTCCACCATAGCCGTAACTTGACAGGGATTTTGGTCATTATTGAAAAATGTTCATTTTGCATTGTGTTCATCCTGCACATTTATTAAGGTGTTCTTTAACAAAACTAACTTGACTCAAAATATTTTACAAGGAGGATCAAGTTTCCGAACACGGCCTTTCAGCACTTTGGGGATGAAGATTTTAAGGCTGTGCGGGTCAATTGGATGAAAAATCCTAAAGAAATGACCCGAAGGTGGTTATTTACGCAAAGTCAGCCTTCTGGCGTCCCTTTCAGGAACATTCGGCTATTTATGACAAAACAACATCTCCTGATTTATTCGTGACAGAATTAAAATTCGACACACATTTTTTTTATTATTATTAGTTTTTTTTTTAGTAAAAGGTGGGGTTGAACCCGATGGGGGTTGCCTACGTATCTCACATCCGGTGAGAATCAAACCGGCGTAGTTTGGACATTATTTTCCCAAAATAAATAATTATCTCCCTAAGTTGTTTTTTTTAATTTTATTTTAGAAACCGGTCAGCATGCGGAACTGAAGCAAATAAATGTGCAAACAAGTAAGATGCAGCAGGATGGTCTTTTCATTTCAGGTTGCCTGTCCTAGACGGACCCAACCCCTGTGTTGAGTCCCCTAAGTCAAATGTAACATGATGCAAATAAGCGTTCCTACTAGGGATTCAGCATGAAGTTTCGTTATACTAGGTTTATAACCTGGGTGTTTGTTCTAGACTGTGTACCCGAGCGGACAACTCGAGTCGAGGAGGGGGCTACGTACCGGGGACCCGCGAGATCGTCCGGCTTTGTAACTTGTCCGACCTCTTTCTTATTTCAGGGTAGGACACTAACAGAATGGGAAGTCTCGACCAGCGAGCTTCTCCCCGGAGGTAAGAAGAGAAGGATTTCGGCACAGTTTATATACAGTTAAGATAATATCAAAGCGGTAAAAGACAAAATTTAGCACGTTATGCAAAAACATGTAATAAAGATCAGATAATAAAGCCAAATATAACAATTATTCTAAGCTCGAATTCTTGATTCCTGAACCAGTGGTTCTGGGTTAGACCAATCCCCAGCAGAGTCGCCAGAGCTGTCGCACCTCCTTTTTCCGCACTCGATCGGGGTGCAAGGGAGTTTTTTCCAATTAAAGGACAATCGAAACGGGATTTATTTGTTTGTTTTAGAGTCGCCACTTGGGAGATTTAGGGTGTCCCAAGTCACCAATTTTAATCCCGAATCGAGGAAAAGAATGACTCCATATTACAGTCTGCGCACCAGAAATCCGGATAAGGAATTCTGTTAACCCGGGAGAAGGTGTTAGGCATTCCCGAGTTCTGTGGTTCTAGCACGGTCGCTCAACTGTTATATTTGGCTTGATTATCTGATTTTAAATACAATATGAACTTATGTGCAAATTTTATCTTTCAACCGCTTTTATCATTTACGGTTATTTTTATCAAGAATTGCATCGTTATAAAAATGTATCTCGAACCACGTTACAATCAATGTACCCATGGTCGTCGACACACTTTGACTCCGTTGAGATTTGGATTTGGGTCACATAAATGTGCACCTGAATTACTGAAGATAAATTGTTAAAGGCGCGCCTAGAAGCAACTAGCGTCTTGTTATTTTGGGGAAGGTCGTAAAAATTCGTTAAACGGCACATCCCGAATTTTAAATACTTTAATATATACATACATTTAGAGGGCGCCGCAGCCTTTGTACATTTTGTTTGTCGAGGCTCGTCTCATTCTTGTTTTTAAAAGGAATTTGCAACGTCATGGACACGCATCTCGAACCACGTCACAATCAATGTACCCGTGATTAGAAACACATCTCGAATCCGTCGAGATTTGGATTTAAGTCACATAAATGTGCACCCGAATTTAAGAAGGTAAAATTATTAAATACGCGCTTAAAAGAGGCTATCGCGTTATTATTCCGGGAGGGCCGTGAGATTTACTAAACGACCCGCCTTGGAAACTGAGTGCTTTGATATATACATTTAACGAGGGCCCCGCAGCTTGTGCGTTTTTATTTGTCGAGGCTCATCTCGTCCTTATTTTAAAAGGATATCCTATAGCAACTACGTTTCTTGTCGCTTTTGTCTCTACTAATTGAAAACAGAGATAGTCCTACTTAATTAGATGCTTGCAAGTTATCTATAACAGAATTCAGAGTGCTTGCGCAAAATCAGAAGCACGGCCACATACATACCCAGCCGAGCAAATATTAAGGGCCCAAACCCAACCCACGCAGTAGCGGTTGGGCCTGGGCCACTGTTTTTCGATGAGAGCCTGCCTGGTTCGCTCGACTTGGGCTCAACCTTCGTGAGGTTGAGATGGTAAGCTTTGTGTTCTTTGTCTTAAAGCATGGTTTACCAGTTATATGAGGCAATTTATCAGAAGGGAAAGAACTTAACTAGTAGTGGATAGTTTTCATGCTTGGCCTACATTAGAGAATATACTACCCAATTAAACTAAGTCTAAGATACAACTTATTGCATTGGGAATATTTTCACCTAAACAGCATACCTATATAAACTAACATTCAACTAATCTACATTGATATATACTAGACATGCAGGCTATTTCTATTATCCAAACAGGAATGAAAATTATTGTACAGTACATGACATTTAATGTAACAATCTATGTATAAAAGTCATTATTCAAGTCTTTTCTTTTGCATTCATGCTCAATTTTTCAATTACATTGACAGTGTATTAGTTGTGTACCTGATATAGAGAACAAAAGAAGAAAGAGGATCAGTTGAGTGATACACAACAAGCACAACAGTAGTAGGTAAACAACACAACACAACAGCAACCAAAACAGCCACAATGACAAAACTCAACAAGTGATCGAGCAATGGACAGACAATCCCAGAAAACAGAGCAGAAAGACAGCAGAAAACCCAAGATATCGAATGTAACAGCAACAGAAAATCCAATAACCACAAAACTCAGCAAATAACCAGTGCAGTTCCGACAATCAGGGAGACTAAAACTCAATCCACAACACACAGAAAGCTCAGTGTAGTAACAATCACAGCAGAAGAACAAGACTTCTCTTAATGGAACAATAACAATCCCAGTTAGGATAACCAACTGGATTTCTTTTGCAGTTTTTGGACAGTGCTTAGTTAAAGTATTCTGAAAATTTCTTTCTACTTTTCTCCCTTTTTTTCTGAAGACTAAAAGTCCAGCCTTTAAGAAAATCCTTTCCACAGGCTCCAAAATCTCTCCAAAAAAAATCTCCCTCTTCTAAATGGAAGGTTTGCCTCTTTTATAGCCTAAATTCAGCACTTTACAGTCTGTGTGACAACTCAAAATTTCCCCTCCCTGTTGTTTTTCCACTCAGTTATTTTAGATAACCAGACCTCCCATGAGATCCCTGACAGCCCCTCTCTATTTTTTTGCTGTTAAAGTGTCCTAATCTCTTGTTTATTTAGCCAAAGTATGGGCAGCAGGAATATAATCTGACAGCACATGCTATCCAATTATTTAATTCCTTAATAGCTGACCATACATATGTTGCCCACAATCTGAACCAAGTAAACATGGCATCCATTTAAGATCACAGTCTGAACTGCCATTATAACCTACCCCCTAGATGTTTTTTGATTCGAATTAAACAAAACCAATAGGCAATACAATTCAGTTCCTAATGGGATTCAAATATGATCACAGCAGAAATAAACAAACGAATCAAGTTGTTACCATTAATGACTTGAAACTAATTGACGACATACATCGACTCGACTATATTAATCGTAACACATAATAACCAGTCGTTCATATAAACAACACGTACAAAGTCCCGAATGACTTCAGACAACTTTGTTAGATTACTGGGAACCTATATGAATTAACTTATTTGACGACTAATCTAATTGACGATCATGAATATCACAGAACACATTCAGAACACACACAGACAAACCAACGACCAAATAAATTCCTTACAAAGATGGAAGGAATTAAGAAAAATACCAGAAATAACAAGCAATCACAACAAAGCATGCTAACAACTTAATTACCACTCGAATAAAATAGAAAGGAAAAGAAAGACTTACCGAAAAATGTCCAAACAAAATTGACCCAAGTCTGACTCAACTTTGACCATTTGAGGCCGAACAAACTTTAATCAGGGTGTTCTCAAATGAGAACACCTTGATTAAGGTCTATTAGACCTCAAACCCCTGTTAAGACTAGCCGGATTCCCCAGGTTCTTGTGTTCTAGGGTCTGGATCTTCAGATCTAGTTTTTTAGGAGTTGTGGGTAGATTCGGACCAAACCAAGCCTGATTTGGTCACGAGGGAGGTCATGGGAGTGTCTGGTACGAAGATGGTGAGGTTTGGTATAGGTCAGAGTTCGACTCGAATCTTCAAATGAAGATTCGAGACGAAGGAAGGTGATTCGAGGCTAAGGGGTTACAGATCCATGTTCAGGAGAGTAAGGTGGTCCTAGGGTGTTCAGGAGGTGGTCATCGGCGTTCATGCCGTCGGGTTCTGGTGAAAGGGAAATCAGGGCGGCTGCTAGGGTTTGGGGGGTTTCAGTGTTTGGTGAAGACGATGAGTGGAGGGGGTTCGAATAGGGGGCATGGGGTATGATAGAAAGCTTATATATGATCTAGGGGTTTAGATCCTGGCCGTTGGATCAAATGAGATCTATGGCCAGGATCTATTCACTCAGGGAAGACGGTGTCGTTTGGGTTTTGATAGTGGGTGAGACCGGGTAAGGCTGGATCGGGTCAAAATTGGACGGGTTTAGGGGGAAGGCCTGGGTCCGTTGGATCAAAGGGTTGGACGGCTCAGATCAATTGCCTAAGACGACGTCGTTTGGGGTTGAATGAGTGGCCTGATCGGGACTGTTAATTCGAATCAAATCAACGGCTCCAATAAGGACGCTGATACGGCGTCGTTTGAATTAGTGGTTGGGCAAGCCGGACTTGGACTGGACTTGTGTGCCGGTTTTGGGCCTATTTTTGTTTTATTTCTTGGACCCAAACCGATTTTCATCACTTCTTTTCTTTTGTTTTTTTCCTAATTTTAAAAATAAAAAATGAAATTAAAATAAGCAACAATGTAACACTTTAACATAATTATCACACACAAAAGATATATAAGTAAGTTAAATCACTACCTAGAACGAACGATGCATATATATATTTTTTTTTGAATTTTCTTTCAACGACCGAATTACGTTTTGATTACTATGACAGACATACTTTGTATTTTGATTGATGAGATCAAAAAAAATGCAAAAATGGGACGAACCACAAATGACTAGCAGCACATGTCATGAAAAAATTGAAAATTTGTACAGCGAGGTCACTGGTCACTATTTTTGTTTTCTTTTGGAGCGATTGTTCGTGAAGCAAAAATCACGTGCTTACAGCTGCCCCTCTTTGCACGAAGACACGAAAGGTTTTCGCGCAAAGATAAAGCGAGCGATTTTTGCCCGTGCGAATACTCTGTGTGAAGCATTTTTTTTTGAAAAAAGGTTTGACCGAACCTTTGCTTCAGAGGTTTCCTACATATCCTGGGCTGAACAGGAATCAGGTCAATGTAGTTCGGGAAATTTTGGTAGCTCGGACTACCGCGTGACTGTAGTGTTAGCTGCTGTTGTGCGCTGTTGCATGCTGCTGTAGGATGCTACCGCTCACCGATCTCCTTGTTACATTTTTCTGAAAGGAAAAACAAGAAGCTAAGCTAGAGTATGGATCATGAGATCTCATCTATCTTCAACTTGTTCTTGTTGCCTTGCTTTATTGTCGGCTAACGCTTTCCTCCAATGCCTTTATTTTGTGAGCTTGGGGGATGATACTGGTCCTTCGCCCTTTCTGAATGCCAGTTTTCATCACTTCGCTTGATCTGCTGGGAACATGGCCCTCTTCTTTAAGCCTTTCAATGGTTTTTTTAGTGGTATGGCTTTCTTCAATCAAAATTGTTATGTTGGGCATGCTATAGCATTCCCAAACTGCTTCTTTTGAGACGCGTTCCTTCTTCCTTTTGAATCGCGCGCTTGCCTTTGCAGCCTTCTGCTTCTTGGTGCTGGGGATTTTATTGTTTTCCTGCTTGGGGATCTCTGTTGTAACCTTCCGCCTTCAGGTGGGGTTACTGATTCCAAAATATGTAATATAAGACCAAAAGTTGCTTAAACGCAAAATTATGAAATGCATTCCCGCGTTTTACTGGTGGGCGACCTAGAACTTAAATGTATTCCCGCATTTTACTGGTGGGCGGCCTAGAACTTAAATGTATTCCCGCATTTTATCGGTGGGCGACCTAGAACTTAAATGTATTCCCGCATTTTACTGGTGGGCGACCTAGAACTTAAATGTATTCCCGCATTTTACTGGTGGGCGACCTAGAACTTAAATGTATTCCCGCATTTTACTGGTGGGCGACCTAGAACTTAAACGTATTCCCGCATTTTACTGGTGGGCGACCTAGAACTTAAATGTATTCCCGCATTTTACTGGTGGGCGACCTAGAACTTAAATGTATTCCCGCATTTTACTGGTGGGCGACCTAGAACTTAAACGTATTCCCGCATTTTACTGGTGGGCGACCTAGAACTTAAACATATTCCCGCATTTTACTGGTGGGCGACCTAGAACTTAAATGTATTCCCGCATTTTACTGGTGGGCGACCTAGAACTTAAATGTATTCCCGTATTTTACTGGTGGGCGACCTAGAACTTAAATGTATTCCCGCATTTTACTGGTGGGCGACCTAGAACTTAAATGTATTCCCGCATTTTACTGGTGGGCGACCTAGAACTTAAATGTATTCCCGCATTTTACTGGTGGGCGACCTAGAACTTAAATGTATTCCCGCATTTTACTAGTGGGCGACCTAGAACTTAAATGTATTCCCGCATTTTACTGGTGGGCGACCTAGAACTTAAACGTATTGAAATTGTTTCCTCATTCTTCCGAGAAAATTTTTGACAATTGGCAGAAAATTTTCTGCCCCGGTTTTGGTAATTTCCCTGGCATCGCGTCTTGCTGCCATCGTCAATGTTTATTTTCCTACAGCAGACAAAAAGATTTAGTCAGTTTCACTTATGGTGGGAAGAGGTGCCTTTCCGGTGGATGCTTTTCCTTCTCTTTCCTTTTTCTTGCTCTGTGTCCCCATAACTGGTTGGTGGACAAAATCGCTTGCTGGGGGTTTCCGGCCTGCTGGGGATTGGTTTTCAATTTATCCCCTTTTCTGCTTTCTCTTTACATTACATGCTGTGGGAGTCTGCTTTTACTCCCGAAACCATTCCCTTTAGGAGTTTACTTCCTCCAAAACCGCAGGGCACAACATTGCATTGCCTGGGGCCAGCCTTTAGGACTGTTGGGGTTATCCTGCATTGGATGAATCCCCCTTCGGTCTCTGGTAGTAAGCTTTGAAAAATCCCTTTCAAGACAAATGTTTAGGAAGATAAATAAAAGAGAGAAAAAGGAGAAAATCTTTCTGAACCAATATTTGGTGGGAGAAGAAATTCAGAAGAACTTATCTGGAGGACATGACTGGTCCCCGTGATCATGATGCGCACCATAGATTCCCGACCCAGTCTATTTGTATCAATCGATTTGCCCGATGGTCTGACTTGCTGGGGATGATAAATGAGTGTCCATTTCGTTGCGAATGTGGTCGCTTTTCGTTGATCTGTCTTGTCGTCTCATAGTGCCCTTCGAGGGGTTTCCACTAATGGGACTCTCTTTTTTCTCTCAACTCCCGGCGCCTTATGGTGCCTGTGAAGGTTTTCACCGATAAGACTCTCTCATTTATATCTCTCATCTTATGTCACCTTTTCGGTGCCTGTGAAGGTTTTCACCGATAAGACTCTCTCATTTTATTTCTTTCGAGGACTCGGGGTGTTGGCGACACGACCCCCTCTTCTAGAGATTCCTTTGACCATCAATTCACTCCCAGTCTTATGATCCTCTTCTTTGCTGGGGATCGGTGTGTTATTCTCTACTTTATTTGCCTGACTTGGCATCTCTTGGATATTGATCGGGAGGTCTTTTGGACGTCGATGTTGGTTTTGGTGTGGGGCTAAAGAAAGGCTATCAAAAATGAAATAATTTGATGGGTGATCTGCTACAACTTTTGGAATCAAACCTTTGTTGGAACTTAAAACATAACCTCTGCCCCGGTTTTCTTGCTTGGGGAATTTTATTTTTTACACTTATGTTGAGCTACGTGCGTTACGCACACTGTGCCTATTATGCACACTATGTACATTATGCATCCTATATACACTATGATGCACACTATGACCGAGCCGTGAGGTGCCTACGTATCCTCTTCGAGGAATCAGGTCAAACGTAGTTCCCACGGTTTATGGTTTTTATCTTCTTCTTCTCTTTTTTTTCATTTTTCCTTAAAAATTTTCTTTTCTTTTTTTTCTCTTTTCATATCTTTTCCGTTAATGATTCCAAAAGAGGGGTATGAAAGAATAACTTAAGGCTCAAAAGGAGGAAACAAGGGTTAAAGTGTTTGGATAGAAGAAAGAATTGCCACCGTCGTCTCATTATCCAATAAATACCAGATACAAACAAACGAACCAAAAATTGCCATAATTAAAGAAATTACGCGTAATATCTCTTGACTACATCAGAATTGATAGCCATGTCGACACATCTCCCCTCGATATCTGTCAAACACAAAGCACCATTGGACAATACTCTGGTCACGATATAAGGCCCTTGCCAATTTGGGGCGAATTTGCCTTTTGCCTCGACCTGATGTGGGAGGATCTTCTTCAATACCTGCTGCCCTACTTCAAACTTCTTGGGGCGCACCTTCTTATTATATGTTCTCGCCATTCTCTTCTGATACAGCTGACCATGGCATACCACTGCCAATCTCTTCTCGTCTATCAAGCTCAACTGTTCCAATCGAGCTTTGACCCATTCATCATCATCAATCTCGGCTTCAGCGACAATCCGGAGGGATGGAATTTCGACCTCCGCTGGTATTACGGCCTCAGTTCTGTACACCAACAAATAAGGAGTTGTACCTATAGAAGTCCGGACGGTAGTGCAGTAACCCAACAAAGCAAAGGGTAATCTCTCGTGCCATTGTCTGGATCTTTCCACCATCTTTCGCAGTATCTTCTTGATGTTCTTATTGGCTGCTTCGACCTCTCCATTTTTCTTGGGACGATATGGGGTGGAATTGCGGTGGGTAATCTTGAATTGTTGGCATACCTCTCTCATCAGGCTGCTGTTAAGATTCGCACCGTTATCCGTGATGATCACTTTTGGGATTCCAAATCTGCAGATGATATGGGAGTGAACAAAGTCCACCACTGCCTTTTTGGTTACCGACTTGAAGGTTTTAGCCTCAACCCATTTGGTGAAGTAATCAATGGTCACTAGAATGAACCTATGACCGTTGGATGCTGCCGGCTCAATAAGTCCAATAACATCCATGCCCCATGCCACAAACGGCCAGGGTGCTGACATCGTATGTAACTCTGTTGGCGGAGAATAAATCAGATCTCCATGTATCTGGCACTGATGGCATTTCCTCACGAAAGTGATACAGTCGTGTTCCATGGTGAGCCAATAACACCCTATTCGGAGGATTTTCCTTGCCAATACATATCCGCTCATGTGTGGCCCACAAACTCCAGCATGTACCTCTGCCATAACTGTCGTGGCTTGACCGGCATCTATGCATCTCAACAATCCCAAATCCGGGGTTCTTTTGTACAACACTCCTCCGCTGAGGAAGAAACCATTCGACAAACGCCGAAGGGCTCTTTTTTGGTCTCCAGAGGCATGTTCTGGATATATCCCCATTCTGAGGTATTCCTTGATATCATGAAACCAGGGCTCGCCGTCTGCTTCTTCTTCTATGGCGTTGCAGTAAGCGTGCTGATCACGGACCTGGATGTGTAGAGGATCAACATATATTTTGTCAGGGTGGTGTAGCATTGATGCTAAGGTGGCCAAGGCATCCGCAACCTCATTGTGAACTCTCGGGATATGTTTGAACTTCACCGATCGAAATCGCTTGCTCAGATCATGCAAGCATTGTCGGTATGGTATGAGCTTTAGATCTCGCGTTTCCCATTCACCCTGAATTTGATGTACCAAGAGGTCCGAGTCTCCCAAGACCAAAACGTCTTGGACATCCATGTCTGCAGCCAATTGTAGACCCAAAATGCAAGCTTCGTACTCGGCCATATTGTTGGTGCAATAGAAGCGTAGTTGAGCCGTAACAGGATAATGACGTTCTGTTTCAGAAATGAGTACTGTTCCTATTCCAACCCCTTTCGCATTTGCAGCTCCATCGAAGAAAAGCTTCCAACCCGGTTCTTCGGGTAACTCCAGCTCTTTTGTATGTATTACCTCTTCGTCGGGAAAATACGTTCTTAAGGGCTCGTATTTTTCATCAACGGGGTTCTCTGCCAGATGGTCGGCCAGCGCCTGGGCTTTCATGGCTGTCCTCGTCACATAGACGATATCAAACTCTGTGAGTAGAATTTGCCATTTTGCCAACCTTCCTGTGGGCATAGGTTTCTGAAAGATATACTTCAATGGTCCAAACGGGATATGAGATAAGTAGTATACGAAGACAAGTAGTGCTTCAGCTTCTGAGCTACCCAAGTTAGGGCGCAACATGTTTTCTCAAGTTGAGTATACTTGGCCTCATGTACTGTGAATTTCTTGCTAAGATAGTAGATGGCCCGCTCCTTCCTTCTCGTGTCATCATGTTGCCCCAGTACACAACCAAATGAATTTTCCAGGACCGTCAGGTAAAGAATTAAGGGCTTCCCAGGCTTAGGCGGGACCAATACGGGTGGATTAGACAGATACCCTTTGATTTGGTCGAAGGCCTCCTGACACTCTGCCGTCCAACCTACCGGAGCATCCTTTCTCAGCAGCCGAAATATGGGCTCACAATTTTGGATGGGTCTAACTCAATCCCTCGTCGACTGACGATGAACCCTTGCAGCTTTCCTGATGGAACCCCGAATGCGCATTTGGCCGGGTTGAGCTTGATATCATACCTTCGGAGTCTTGGAAAATCTCCTTAGGTCTGCTACATGGTCCTCCTGACGCCAAGACTTTATGATCACATCATCGACGTACACCTCGATTTCTTTGTGTATCATGTCATGAACCACAGCAGTCATTGCTCGCATGTACGTTGCCCCGGCGTTCTTCAATCCGAACGGCATTACCCGATAGCAGTAAGTTCCCCATGGTGTAATAAATGCTGTTTTTTCCGCATCCTCCTCGTCCATTAGGATCTGATGGTAATCCACATAGCAATCCACAAAGGATCCGATCTCGCGCCCAGCGCAATTATCGATCAAGATATGAATGTTGGGTAACGGAAAATTGTCCTTGGGACTTGCTTTGTTGAGGTTGCGATAGTCGACGCACACCCTGATTTTTCCATCCTTCTTTGGGACTGGTACCACATTGGCCAACCACTCGGGATATCGAGTGACCCGAATGACCTTCGCCTGCAATTGCTTAATCACCTCTTCTTTGATCTTTACACTCATTTCTGTTTTAAACTTCCTTAGCTTTTGCTTGACCGGAGGGTATGCCGGGTCAGTGGGCAATTTGTGAACCACTAAATTGGTGCGTAATCCAGGCATATCGTCATATGACCATGCAAAAACATCTTTGAATTCCATGAGGGTTTTGACCAATTCTTCCCTGACATTCGGCTCAATGTGGATGCTGATTTTGGTTTCTTGGACGTTATCAGCGTCTCCTAGATTCACAGCCTCAGTGTCATTTAGGTTGGGTTTGGGTTTTTCCTCAAATTGGCACAGTTCTCGGTTTATCTCTTCGAAGGCTTCACCTTCGTCACATTCAGATTCATCGTCACAAACGACCTCTTGCATCATTGAGTCGGATTCAGATTGATTTATTAGACTAGGTCGAAGATCCGTTGTGCATGCCATGTCATTAGAACTAGTAAAAAGAGAACTGTTCAGAAAGAAAAAGAACAAAACAAAAATTAAAATGGGACAAAAAGAGAGAACTTTATTAAACTTGCGGGATAAAAGGGTTCACACTTTTACAAGACAAAAGTAAAATTTGGATTACACCCTGGAATAATCCGAACAAAACATAAATTAAAGACTACTACCAAGACTCCCCTCGGACAGGAAGAGGATTAACAGTCCAATTGTTGGTTTTGGCCTAAGGTCCCACAAACTGTATCTCTGCTCTGCTGGAACCTTCTCTAGCCTCTATCATGCTGATATCAGCGAATAGCCTCTCGAAACTCTGATTCAGGTCTCCATCCATGCCAATCAATGGTCCTAGGATTTTCGGGACTGGCGACCCCTCGGCACTGGCTCTGACAAAATATCTTGAGAGACGTGGCACCGGTTTGGGCAGAAACCAAACCCTCTTCTTCATTTTTCGCGCCTGCTTCCTATCTGCTGCGGTTGGTTTGAACCCCAATCCGAAAGTTTCCAAATTTTTAGGCAGGGAGACGGGTTGGACAATCCCCTGAAGCTCGACTCCCAGGCCCTTTCCTGGCACAAATCCATTACCCAGCATTTCCGAGACCATCATGACTGTTGCGGCAGCTACCCTAGGGTGCGGGATGATTTCTCCTTCAGAAATTTTGTTGGCCGACACTGTATCGAAAATCTGATAGACCCCAGGACCTTTGCCATCATCAGTATCTATGAAAGGTACAATGGCGCCACCCATGGTGCACGCCGTGTCCTCGCCGTGTAGCATGACCTCTTGCCTTTCCCACTAGAACTTCACCATCTGATGTAGGGTAGAGGGTACTGCTTTGGCTGCATAGACCCATGGTCGTCCTAACAGAAGGTTATAAGATACTGTGGCATCTAGCACCTGGAACTCCATGGTGAACAGGACTGGACCGATGGTCAATTCAAGTACAACATCCCCCACAGTGGCTGTTCCGTTTCCGTCGAAACCTCGGACACAGATATTGTTCTTGTGGATTCGTCCGTGGTCGATCTTTAGTTGGTTCAGGGTAGATAGTGGACAAATATTGGCACTTGAGCCGTTATCCACCAATACTCGAGTTACCACCGAGTCTTCACATTTGACAGCTAGGTATAGAGCTTTATTATGCTCTGTACCTTCCACCGGCAGATCATCATCTGAGAATGTCACCCTGTTCACCTCGAAAATCTTGTTGGCAATGGTTTCCAGGTGGTTTACAGAAATCTCGTTGGGTACATGAGCTTCGTTCAATATCTTCATCAAAGCCCGCGATGCTCCTCAGAATGGATCAGTAATGACAGCAGCGAGATCTGGGCCGGTGTTTTTCTCAGCTGTTCGACCACAGAATAGTCCTGTACTTTCATCTTCCTCAGGAACTCCTCAGCTTATTCTTCGGACACAGGTTTCTTGGTTGCAGTTGGGTTGGTTCTCCTTAGTTCCACCGGAGCGAAACATTGACCTGATCGAGTCAGCCCTTGCGCTTCACAACTAACTTCTTCCACATGTTTTCCTTTGTACATCACTACCGCCTTTTCATATTTCCAAGGCACAGCCTTGCTATCAATCATCGGCAGCTGGACCACAGGCTTTATGGTGACCAGTTCTCTACATACCCCTTTCAACACAACTACAGGTGTGGGCGGAATCCCTGATACTACTAACTTGTTTGGCTCGGGTTTGCTTGTTATGGCGGACGAGCTCTTTCCCAATATCACTACTGGCCTGACGCCTTCTCCCTGCGACTGTACCCTCGTTCTCCCACTGGTTGAGACTTCTTTCGGGGCGGCCTGGATCATCATCACTATTTGTGAGGGTTTTCTCAATTCTCCTCCCTCATACACTAACTCAATCATATGAGTCTCGTGGTGCGCTGGCAGTGGGTTCTGGTTGATGTTAGGAGCCTCCGGTGTCTAGACCTCGATCTTATTGGTGTCAATAAGATCCTGTATAGCATGCCTCAATTTCCAACACTTCTCGGTATCATGCCCAAGCATCCCTGAGCAGTATTCACAACTTATTGATCGATCCAAATTCTGAGGTGGGGGATTTGGTTCTCGAGTCTAGACATGACTAACCAAACCCAATTACCTCAGCTTGTAGAACAAAGCGGTGTAGGTTTCTCCCAACTCCGTGAAAGTTCTTTGTTTCCGCAACCTGTCATTCCTAGTATCTGGATTTCCCCTAAAGCCTGCCCTTGAAGGGTTTCTATACACCCTCGGTGGAGGGTAGGTGTTTTGTGGTGGTGCATATATGTTCTGGGGAGCCGGCGCGCGCCATTGTGGGCGAACCGGAGGCGGAGTGTATGCCTGGGCCTGGTGTTCGGAACAATGTGGTTCTCGAGGTGGATAGAAATTTTGTGGTGGGTTGTATGGGTAGATGGACCTGTGAGGTCTGGGTTGGTTGTAGTGTGGCTTGCCAGCCCTGGACCAACTGCCTGCCTCGATCGTGGCAACCTCTTCTTTCTTTCTTCTCAGCGCACCTCCCGTGCCGCTCTGAATAGCCTGGGTTGTGGCCTTGAGGGCCGAGTAATTCAAGATTTTGTCAGACCTCAGACCCTCTTCTATCATGACCCCTATCTTGACCACCTCGTTGAAGGATTTTCCGACTGTCGTCACCAAGTGACCAAAGTAGGTTGGATCCAATGTTTGCAAGAAATAGTCCACCATCTCTCCCTCTCTCATGGGAGGATCGACTCTGGCCGCTTGCTCTCTCCAGCGGAACCCGAACTCGCAAAAACTTTCCCCGGGTTTCTTCCCAGTTCTTAATAATGTGAGACGGTCAGGGACTATCTCGAGATTGTACTGGAAATGACCTGCGAAAGCTTGCGCCAGATCATCCCAAGTATACCACCTACTGGAATCCTGCCTGGTATACCATTCTAGTGCAGATCCGCTCAGACTTTGGCCGAAATAAGCTATTAGCAGCTCATCCTTGCCGCCTGCCCCTCTCATTTTGCTACAGAATCCCCGCAAATGTGCCATGGGATCACCGTGCCCTTCATATAGATCAAACTTAGGCATCTTGAATCCAGCCGGGAGTTGGACATCTAGGAAAGGGCATAGATATTTGTATGCTACGCTGACTTGGTTGCCCAGTCCGTGCAAGTTCCTGAAGGACTGCTCCAGGCTTTTGAACTTTCTCAATACCTCATCCTGTTCAGGGGCTTTAACCGGCTTTTGAATCTCTGCCAGCACTTCCAAGTGTGGATTGTAAGCCTGTGGCTCGGGGGCATGAAATGTAGGCTCAGGGGGATAGTATTGCGTATCGTGAGCCTGAAACAATGGCTCACTGGTTGTTCTTTGCAAAGGGGCTGATGTTGGTCCCACAAAAATGGGAATATTGGGTGTTGGGAGAGGTTGATGGGGTGGTGGAGCTTGGGAATCATGAGGGCTTCTTTCTTGATGATAACGGGGATTTGGGAGGCTTGTGGAAGGGCCGGAGTGAGGGTATT
Source organism: Nicotiana tabacum (assembly GCF_000715075.1). Lineage (NCBI taxonomy): Eukaryota > Viridiplantae > Streptophyta > Magnoliopsida > Solanales > Solanaceae > Nicotiana > Nicotiana tabacum. The sequence continues at coordinate 140,045,263 of NC_134082.1, forward strand.
CCGGCGTGTGTCCCAGTATTTCAGGGCTCTTTTGTGTTTTGGCTATGGCTAGCTGCATTGCATGCATCTCTAGTCCCATCCTTTCAATCTTTTCCATCGCTTCTTTTAACAACTGGCTCATCGGCCTACGTATCACGATGCTGCGTGAATCAGATCATTACGTAGTTCAAAACACAAACGAGCGTAAAAGCAAACAACCTTTTATTGTTGAAATGGTCTATTACAAACTACATTTTGCGAAAGAAAGAGCAAACTTTGAAAATAAGCCTAGACTAAAAAAAATAGACCATAAATCACCCTTATGAAAAAAACAGGCAGAAGGTGCTAAGATACAGACTTGACTTATGAGTACATTATGGTTTTGAAAATTGGTGTCCGCGGGGCATCGTTCGGCCTTGCCGCGGTCCTAGGTGCGAGATCCCTCTCAAGTTGCTCCAGCTCATGCATAGTCTGCTTGACATAACCCATCACTGCCAAGAGGACGGTAATGCTGGTCATGTTCTCACATAGTAGACATCGTCTGGTGATGGCATGGGCAATGGCCTTGATCCTATCTCTGGTTTGCTTCTTCTCTACGAGTAGGCGTTTAATCTGATCGCTACATATCTTGAATACCTGAGCATCCTGAATATGCTGATACTTCAGTTGCCGTACTTCTAACTTCATCTGGGCCAACAAGTCGTACCAGTATCTGCTCTCAATTTGGAAATCCTTGGCCTGATTAGCTACTTTGATCTCAAGTGTAGCCATCCCTCTCTTCATTTTAGCAATAGTTTTCTCGTGGTCGCCTTCCAATTGATTCAAATATCGGCGATGCTTATCTGCTCTTGTATCCCACTGTGCCATGAGCTCTGCTATGACGTTTCTAGATTTCTCTAAATCCTCTTGCCATTCCCTGACTTTGCCTTTTAGCCTTTTTATCAACTGCTCATCTGATCGACGCCTTGGCTGTTTATCCGCATCCGTCCTTATCTGTTTGATCTGGGCTCTGAGCATTTCGTTTTCCTGAATCAACCTGTTCCGTTCTCCCAGATTGGTTGCAACTTGCACGTTGTGATCATATTTCAGACTTTCCACTTGTTGCTTTAACCTGCTGATTTCGGCGCAATAGCCTCTTTCTTTTGCTAGCCAATCCCACTGCTTTTGCGACGATTCGGCGAAATTCAGGATGTGGGGTCTCTTAGCCGGTCTTTCATGCTCAAGTTCCCTTCTATACCATGCAAGGTAACCTGGCGCCATCTCACCTTTGGCTCGATCCCGCACGCAAGTATCTGATTTCAAATATTGACACTCACTCCAGTTTTGGCGAATTTTTGCTTCTGGAAACTGTCCGTTAGGACTTATCTCAACTGCTTGAGCGCTAAGATCTTCCTCATGAGGTACTGTCTGGCATCGTCCGAGCTGTCTCAACACTCGGCAGGGCGCGTAAGGTTGAATGCTCTAAAGCCCCATTAGTAAGAAATGAGTTTTAGCTACCGGCATATATATGACTTCATCAACAGGCAACCATCCCAGCGTCCATTGTATTTGGTTGGCAGTAAGAGCTTGAAAGAACAAGGTCCATGCCATGACTCCTTTGGGCAAACTGATCTCTTTGGTTCTCGTGTAAAATTCTTCTATGCAAGTCTTTTCCGGGGAACCATGGCTCAAAATCTCAGAACGATGGCAGAGGTGCTCGGTCATCCACATTTGTAGGAGCAAGTTACAACCTTCGAAAAAATTTCCCCCAGCTTTACAAGCTGTGAGAGCTCGGAAGATGTCAGATACCACCATAGGTACGAGAGTACTGTCACTTTGCGTGAGTAGGGTGCTGATGACCCCGGATATCTTCAAATCAATGTTTCCGTCTTTCCTTGGAAATACTAGAAGGCCCAGGAACATCATCATGAAGGCTACCCGTCTGTGTTTGTCCCACTTCTGACGAATACCTTGGCTGCACAGTTTGTTGATTGGATTATTGAATCCCTCTTCATGATCGTACCTATCATATATGAAGCATGGAGTGCAAAAACCGGCAGCCAGATCCGGGTTGTGGACCATTCTGGGTATCTACAGTGAATCTAGGAACCGATGTACCGTGACAGCTCTTGGGGCGACCAAGTATTTTTGCTTTAACGGAAGTTGAGCAATTCCGATGTACCCAGCCATTTCTTCCAAAGTCGGGGTGAGTTCAAAATCAGAGAAATGGAAAACATTGTGCGCCGGGTCCCAGTAGGTAACCAAAGCTCTTATGATATCTCCCCGAGGCTGAATTTCCAACAAACCCACGAGACCTTTCAGATATTTCTTGACCTCATTTTGTCCTTCAGCACCTAGATCATTCCACCATAGCCGTAACTTGACAGGGATTTTGGTCATTATTGAAAAATGTTCATTTTGCATTGTGCTCATCCTGCACATTTATTAAGGTGTTCTTTAACAAAACTAACTTGACACAAAATATTTTACAAGGAGGATCAAGTTTCTGAACACAGCCTTTCAGCACTTCGGGGACGAAGATTTTAAGGCTGTGCGGGTCAATTGGATGAAAAATCCTAAAGAAATTACCCGAAGGTGGTTATTTACGCAAAGTCAGCCTTCCGGCGTCCCTTTCGGGAACATTCGGCTATTTATGACAAAACAACATCTCCTGATTTATTCGTGACAGAATTAAAATTCGAAACACATTTTTTTTATTATTATTCGTTTTTTTTTCTTTTCTTTTTTTTTCTTTTATTTTTAGTAAAAGGTGGGGTTGAACCCGATGGGGGTTGCCTATGTATCTCACATCCGGTGAGAATCAAACCGGCGTAGTTTGGACATTATTTTCCCAAAATAAATAATTATCTCCCTACGCTGTTTTTTTTTATTTTATTTTAGAAACCGGTCAGCATGCGGAACTGAAGCAAATAAATGTGCAAACAAGTAGGATGCAGCAGGATGGTCTTTTCATTTCAGGTTGCCTGTCCTAGACGGACCAACCCCTGTGTTGAGTCCCCTAAGTCAAATGCAACATGATGCAAATAAGCGTTCCTACTAGGGATCCGGCATGAAGTTTCGTTATACTAGGTTTATAACCTGGGTGTTTGTTCAAGACTGTATACTCGAGCGGACAACTCGAGTCGAGGAGGGGGCTACGTACCGGGGACCCGCGAGATCGTCCGGCTTTGTAACTTGTCCGACCTCTTTCTTATTTCAGGGTAGGACACTAACAAAATTGGGAGTCTCGACCAGCGAGCTTCTCCCCGGAGGTAAGAAGAGAAGGATTTCGGCACAGTTTATATACAGTTAAGATAATATCAAAGCGGTAAAAGACAAAATTTAGCACGTTATGCAAAAACATGTAATAAAGATCAGATAATAAAGCCAAATATAACAATTATTCTAAGCTCGAATTCTTGAACCCTGAACCAGTGGTTCTGGGTTAAACCAATCCCCAGCAGAGTCGCCAGAGCTGTCGCACCTCCTTTTTCCGCACCCGATCGGGGTGCAAGGGAGTTTTTTTCCAATTAAAGGACAATCGAAACGGGATTTATTTGTTTGTTTCAGAGTCGCCACTTGGGAGATTTAGGGTGTCCCAAGTCACAAATTTTAATCCCGAATCGAGGAAAAGAATGACTCCATATTACAGTCTGCGCACCAGAAATCCGGATAAGGAATTCTGTTAACCCGGGAGAAGGTGTTAGGCATTCCCGAGTTCCGTGGTTCTAGCACGGTCGCTCAACTGTTATATTTGGCTTGATTATCTGATTTTAAATACAATATGAACTTATGTGCAAATTTTATCTTTCAACCGCTTTTATCATTTACGGTTATTTTTATCAAGAATTGCATCGTTATAAAAATGTATCTCGAACCACGTTACAATCAATGTACCCATGGTCGTCGACACACTTTGACTCCGTTGAGATTTGGATTTGGGTCACATAAATGTGCACCCGAATTACTGAAGATAAATTGTTAAAGGCGTGCCTAGAAGCAACTAGCGTCTTGTTATTTTGGGGAAGGTCGTAAAAATTCGTTAAACGGCACATCCCGAATTCTAAATACTTTAATATATACATACATTTAGAGGGCCCCGCAGCCTTTGTACATTTTGTTTGTCGAGGCTCGTCTCATTCTTGTTTTTAAAAGGAATTTGCGACGTCATGGACACGCATCTCGAACCACGTCACAATCAATGTACCCGTGATTAGAAACACATCTCGAATCCGTCGAGATTTGGATTTGAGTCACATAAATGTGCACCCGAATTTAAGAAGGTAAAATTATTAAATACGCGCTTAAAAGAGGCTATCGCGTTATTATTCCGGGAGGGCCGTGAGATTTGCTAAACGACTCGCCTTGGAAACTGAATGCTTTGATATATACATTTAACGAGGGCCTCGCAGCTTATGCGTTTTTATTTGTCGAGGCTCATCTCGTCCTTATTTTAAAAGGATATCCTATAGCAACTACGTTTCTTGTCGCGTTTGTCTCTACTAATTGAAAACAGAGATAGTCCTAGTTAATTAGATGCTTGCAAGTTATCTATAACAGAACTCCGAGTGCTTGCGCAAAATCAGAAGCACGGCCACATACATAGCCAGCCGAGCAAATATTAAGGGCTCAAACCCAACCCACACAGTAGCGGTTGGGCCTGTGCCACTGTTTTTCGATGAGAGCCTGCCTGGTTCGCTCGACTTGGGCTCAACCTTCGTGAGGTTGAGATGGTAAGCTCTGTGTTCTTTGTCTTAAAGCATGGTTTACCAGTTATATGAGGCAATTTATCAGAAGGGAAAGAACTTAACTAGTAGTGGATAGTTTTCATGCTTGGCCTACATTAGAGAATATACTACACAATTAAACTAAGTCTAAGATACAACTTATTGCATTGGGAATATTTTCACCTAAACAGCATACCTATATAAACTAACATTCAACTAATCTACATTGATATATACTAGACATGCAGGCTATTTCTATTATCCAAACAGGAATGAAAATTATTGTACAGTACATGACATTTAATGTAACAATCTATGTATAAAAGTCATTCCTCAAGTCTTTTCTTTTGCATTCATGCTCAATTTTCCAATTACATTGACAGTGTATTAGTCGTGTACCTGATATAGAGAACAAAAGAAGGAAGAGGATCAGTTGAGTAATACACAGCAAGCACAGCAGCAGTAGGTAAACAGCACAACACAGCAGCAACCAAAACAACCACAATGACGAATCTCAACAAGTGATCGAGCAATGGACAGACAATCCCAGAAAACAGAGCAGAAAGACAGCAGGAAACCCAAGATATCGAATGTAACAGCAACAGAAAATCCAATAACCACAAAACTCAGCAAATAACCAGTGCAGTTCCGACAATCAGGGAGACTAAAACTCAATCCACAACACACAGAAAGCTCAGTGTAGTAACAATCACAGCAGAAGAACAAGACTTCTCTTAATGGAACAATAACAATCCCAGTTAGGATAACCAACTGGATTTCTTATGCAGTTTTTGGACAGTGCTTAGTTAAAGTGTTCTGAAAATTTCTTTCTACTTTTCTCCCTTTTTTTTTTCTGAAGACTACAAGTCCAGCCTTTAAGAAAATCCTTTCCACAGGCTCCAAAATCTCTCCAAAAAAAATCTCCCTCTTCTAAATGGAAGGTCTGCCTCTTTTATAGCCTGAATTCAGCACTTTACAGTCTGTGTAACAACTCAAAATTCCCCCTCCCTGTTGTTTTTCCACTCAGTTATTTTAAATAACCAGACCTCCCATGAGATCCCTGACAGCCCCTCTCTATTTTTTTGTTGTTAAAGTGTCCTAATCTCTTGTTTATTTAGCCAAAGTATGGGCAGCAGGAATATAATCTGACAGCACATGCTGTCCAATTATTTAATTCCTTAACAACTGACCATACACATGCTGCCCACAATCTGAACCAAGTAAACATGGTGTCACACCTCCTTTTTCCGCCCCCGCGAGGGTACAAGGAGTTTTTTCCAATTAAAGGACAGTCGAAACGGGATTTGTTTATTTATTTCAGAGTCGCCACTTGGGAGATTTAGGGTGTCCCAAGTCACCAGTTTAATCCTGAATCGAGGAAAAGAATGACTCCATATTACAGTCCGCGAACCAGAAATCAGGATAAGGAATTCTGTTAACCCGGGAGAAGGTGTTAGGCATTCCCGAGTTCCGTGGTTCTAGCACGGTCGCTCAATTGTCATATTTGGCTTATTTTTCTGATTTTAATACAATTATGAACCGATGTGCCAATTTTAACTCTTTACCACTTTATTATTATTATTATTATTTTTAAAAAAAATTGTGAACATCGTTTAAAACATGTCTTTGGATTACGTCACATGAAATGCACCCGCAATTCGGAACACATTTTTATTCAATGTTTTAGGATTTAGATTTGGGTCGCATGAAATGCGCATCCGAGTTTAAGAAGGTAAAATTAATTAAATCGCGCCTAAAGAGTCTAGCGTATCATTATTTTGGGTAGGGCCGTGAAATTTGCTAAAACGGCTCCTCCCTAATTCTAAGCGATTAAATGTACATTTATTGAGGGCCCCGCAATCTATACATTTCATTAAGCGAGGCTCATCTCATTTATTTGGACAAATCTTAAAACGACTACATTTTTCTATAAAAATGAGTCTCTAAAATAAAGAAAGAAAATCCTAATTTATTACTAGCTTTTATTATTTTAAGAAGACATGACATGCTAATTGCTTGATTAATACAAATATTGATGAAAAAGGAATTTCACTCTTAATTTCGAAATTATAAATAAAATAAAAATTCAACAACTAATATTCAAAATAAACAAATATAGCTAGATTAAAACTCAGCATTGTTATTTTTTAAAAAAAATTATTGAGATTAATTATTCACAATCATTTGAAACTAGATTTAACCATAATTACTAAAGCTTATTAGAAAGTTTATTAGACTTAAACGTTCTCTTAATCTTGCTTAAGCTCAAGTCATGCCTTAATACCTAATTTATGATGTTTAATTTAAATTCGTGTCTTAGCTAAATTTAGCTACTTGTTCATGATCAACCTATAACCTTGAAGCCTTCATAACTAGTGAATTAACCTATTTTGCCGAACTGATTTATTACAGACTAACTTATGATATTATTTTCTTATTCCAATTATTATTTAGTAATTCATGAAATAGCTTAAATACAATCAACAAAAGGAACAAAGAAAAAAAAAACGAAATTAAAACTTCAAATTTTCATTCTTCATATGTATCCACGCTTTATATTTCGGATTACAATAACCAGCTTTTCAGTTGTGTACCTGATATTGGAAGCAAAAGAAAATGAATATGAGAATCAGCAACAGCAGTAAAATCAGTACAACACAGCAACAATAGCCCAGCAACAGTAACAACCCAGTAACGGACCGGTGGAGTAGTAATCCAAAAAAAACAAAAGCTTTCAGCTTTGATGAAACAACAATTAATTCTGATTTCAAACAACAAAAGAAAGCAGAATATTTTTTTAGTTTTTTTTATATTTGAAAGCTTAAATATTTTTCGGAATTTTCTATCTCTTAAATGTTCAGCCCTTTTCTCTCTCTTATTTTCAGATTTGTTTCTCTCTCCCGTTTTTTTCCTGTCTCTGTATTTCTCCTGCCCTTTTTATTCTGATTTCAAGACTTCTTATAACCCATCCCATAAATCTTTTAATCAATTAAAATCAACCCATTTTCTCTACCAAACTCATTATCTTCCCACTCATCCCCATTATATTAAATAAACATATCACACCACCTCATTTCATTTTGTCCCCCATGCTTCATTTAAAATAATGCAAGATTCCCCTTTAAATTAAATCTTGTCCACCCCTTTATATTAAACAACTATATCACAACCCACCCCATTTCATTTTGTCCCTCATGCTTCAAATAAACAATTTCAAAATGTACAATTCCTAAACTACCCCCTCCGACCTTACTGAAATTACCAAACTACCCCTGAACGTACTACAAATTTACCAAACTACCCATCAGCTATAACACATCAATTAATCAAACTTAACCAAAATATAGACAATATGATCAATTTCTAACAATGTTCAAACAACAATATGAACACGGATGAACATCATAACAACAATATCACATGAACACGATTTTAACAACATTTCAACAACAAAGCACATGAACATGATTTCAACAACATTTCAACAACAAATCACATGAACACAAATTGAACAACAAAGAACAACTAAAATTTGATTGAACAATATTTTAGCAACAAACAATCCTATTTTCGGATTCAACAACAACAACAAACAAGTATATTTTGATTTCTAAATTCAATAATATTGAACTTAAAATCAACTACTCTAACAACATTACAACAACAATTCCTATATTAAACTTTATGAGACAAATTCAAGAAATAATCACAAATGGTAAACAAGAAATCAAACTATACAAAATTCGGATTCAAGATCATCCAAACAAAGTATGAACATGAATGAATCTATTTTAACACAACAAACATGACGGATTAAACGATTAAATCAATATATTTCCTTTAACACAACTAAATTCTTTTTAGACAAATAACAAGATTGACGAATAAACAATTATGAACTTAAGCTTGAACTTAACAATATTAACAATTTCCAACAATACATAAACACATGAAACAAATTGAAGAAATAGTTAATTAAATTTCAATTTGAATCTAACAAACATCAAACTAACAAATATTCACTTAAACAATAATACAAACATGAAATGAATATGAAAACAACTAATTAAACTTCTATTTTGAAATCTGAAAATTAATTTAACAAAGCACATGAACATGAACAAACTAGAAAAATGATTTCAACGATGAACAACGAACAAAACAAGAATTGAATTCTTTAACGATTTTAACTTCGAGAAATATAAAAACGAAATATGGACAAAATAAAACTCAAAAACAACTAACCGAAGATGAATCAACGAAGAACTTTGATTGTAAACAAATCTGTCCGAGCCTCGACCAAAGCTCGAACAAATGACGACGAAGACGAAAAGAAGATGAAGGCAAAAAACAGCAGCAGCGGCAAGCATGTTTGGTGAAGGTCGACGAGCTGTTCGTCGTCGATGGAGCAGTGGAAACGCAGCAACAATGGAGGACAAAAAGCAGCAACAATGGAGGACAAAAAACAGCAGCAATGGAGGACAAAAACAGCAGCAATGGCGGACAAAAAGGACGCAGCAGCGGCGACATGAATGACGCAGAAACAGCTGCAACGATGGTTGTTTGGACGCGACGAAGATGGTGTAGCTGCTGGGAGTTATTGTTGCTCATTATGGCTGCTCGTTCATGGCTGCTTGGGGCTGTTTGAAGTCGTCCATGACTGGACGTGGTGAAGAAGACGACAAAGAAACAAGGGGGGGGACAACCATGGATGTCGAAGTTTGAAGGTGGTCGTTTGGTTTTAATGGCGGACGGGGGTCGATTTGGGTGGTCCGGCGAGGGGTTGTGCGTGTGTGAGTGTGACGTTGGGCAGCCATGGTTGAGCTTTGAGGGGGAAGCCATGGATGACCTTGGAGAAACTTGAGGAAGAAGAAGAAGATAGGAGGGGGGCGGATGACTTCTTAGTCTTTTTAGGGTTTTTTCTTCTTGTTTCTTTTGTTTTGTGTTGTAAAATGTAAGACAAAGGGGTTTGGGTCTTTTGGGTTATGGACTGGGTCGACCCAGTTCGAAATGGACTGGGTCGTAGGGAAGATTGGGCCATTTTTTGGGCCTATAGCTTGAAATTGAAGAAGAGGCCCAATTCCGACTTTCTTTATATTTTCGCTCTCTTTTCTTCTTTTATTTTTCTAAAACTAAATTATAAAAATACTTAAACTATTATTAAGAACTAAATTAAGTTATAAAGGCGCAAATTAACTGCCAATAACAATTAACGCACAATTAAGTATTAATTAAGCATAAAATTGTATATTTGGACATTAAATGCTAAAAATGCAAACGATGCCTATTTCTGTAATTTTTAATTTTTGTAAAACAATTTTAATTACTATCAATTGTAGAATTAAATCCTACATGCAAAATGCGACATATTTTTGTATTTTTTATTAATTTAGCGAATAAACACGCACAGACAAATACAAATAATTCTTCAAAATATCACAAAATATCACAAAATTGCACACCAAAGAAAAATCATTTTATTTTTGAATTTTTTGGGAGTAATTCTCTTATAGGGCAAAAATCACGTGCTTACAGCTGCCCCTCTTTGCCCGGAGACACGAAGGGTTTTCGTGCAAAGATAAAGCGAGCGATTTTTGCCCATCCGAGTACTCCGTTGAAGCATTTTTTGAAAAAGATTTGACCGAAACTTTGTTTCAAAGGTTTCCTACATATCCTGGGCTAAACAGGAATCAGGTCAATGTAGTTCGGGAAGTTTTTGGTAGCTGGGACTATCGTGGGACTGCGATGTTACTGCTGTTGCATGCTGTTATCACTGCTTACCGATCTCCTTGTTACACCGTGCTTAAAGGAAAACAAGAAGCTAGGCTAGACTAAAATTTGTTCTTGTTGCCTTGCTTTCTTGTCGGCTTGTGTTTCCTCCGGTGCTTTTCTTCCGATGCTTTTCTTCCTTTTGACACATGGACTTGAGTTTATGCTGGGACCTCTTGTTGCAACCTTCCGCTTCCCGGTGCTGGGGATTTTATTGTTTACTGCTGGGGATTCCTGTTGTAACCTTCCGCCTTCTGGTGGGGTTACTGATTCCAAAATCTGTAATACAAGACTAAAAAGTTGCTTCAATGCAAAATTATGAAATGTATGCCCGCATTATACTGGTGGGCGACCTAGAGCTGAAAGTATTCCCGCATTTTACTGGTGGGCGACCTAGAACATGAATGTATTCCCGCATTTTACTGGTGGGCGACCTAGAACATAATGTATTCCCGCATTTTACTGGTGGGCGACCTAGAACTGAAATGTATTCCCGCATTTTACTGGTGGGCGACCTAGAACTGAAATGTATTCCCGCATTTTACTGGTGGGCGACCTAGAACAGAAAGTATTCCCGCATTTTACTGGTGGGCGACCTAGAACATAAAGTATTCCCGCATTTTACTGGTGGGCGACCTAGAACTGAAATGTATTCCCGCATTTTACTGGTGGGCGACCTAGAACATGAAATGTATTCCCGCATTTTACTGGTGGGCGACCTAGAACTGAAATGTATTCCCGCATTTTACTGTTGGGCAACCTAGAACATGAAATGTATTCCCACATTTTACTGGTGGGCGACCTAGAACATGAAATGTATTCCCGCATTTTACTGGTGGGCGACCTAGAACATAAAGTATTCCCGCATTTTACTGGTGGGCGACCTAGAACTGAAATGTATTCCCGCATTCTACTGGTGGGCGACCTAGAACTGAAATGTATTCCCGCATTTTACTGGTGGGCGACCTAGAACTGAAATGTATTCCCGCATTCTACTGGTGGGCGACCTAGAACTGAAATGTATTCCCGCATTTTACTGGTGGGTGACCTAGAACTGAAATGTATTCCCGCATTTTACTGGTGGGCGACCTAGAACTGAAATGTATTCCCGCATTATACTGGTGGGCGACCTAGAACTTAAAAGTATTCCTGCATTCAACTAGTGGGCGACCTAGAACTGAAATGTATTCCCGCATTTTACTGGTGGGCGACCTAGAACATGAAATGTATTCCCGCATTTTACTGGTGGGCGACCTAGAACTGAAATGTATTCCCGCATTTTACTGGTGGGCGACCTAGAACATGAAATGTATTCCCGCATTTTACTGGTGGGCGACCTAGAACAGAAAGTATTCCCGCATTTTACTGGTGGGTGACCTAGAACATAAAGTATTCCCGCATTTTACTGGTGGGCGACCTAGAACTGAAATGTATTCCCGCATTCTACTGGTGGGCGACCTAGAACTGAAATGTATTCCCGCATTTTACTAGTGGGCGACCTAGAACTGAAATGTATTCCCGCATTCTACTGGTGGGCGACCTAGAACTGAAATGTATTCCCGCATTTTACTGGTGGGTGACCTAGAACTGAAATGTATTCCCGCATTTTACTGGTGGGCGACCTAGAACATAAATGTATTCCCGCATTTTACTGGTGGGCGACCTAGAACTGAAATGTATTCCCGCATTATACTGGTGGGCGACCTAGAACTTAAAAGTATTCCCGCATTCTACTGATGGGCGACCTAGAACTGAAATGTATTCCCACATTTTACTGGTGGCGACCTAGAACATAAATGTATTCCCGCATTTTACTGGTGGGCGACCTAGAACATGAAATGTATTCACACATTTTACTGGTGGGCGACCTAGAACATGAAATGTATTCCCGCATTTTACTGGTGGGTGACCTAGAACATAAAGTATTCCCGCATTTTACTGGTGGGCGACCTAGAACTGAAATGTATTCCCGCATTCTACTGGTGGGCGACCTAGAACTGAAATGTATTCCCGCATTTTACTAGTGGGCGACCTAGAACTGAAATGTATTCCCGCATTCTACTGGTGGGCGACCTAGAACTGAAATGTATTCCCGCATTTTACTGGTGGGTGACCTAGAACTGAAATGTATTCCCGCATTTTACTGGTGGGCGACCTAGAACTGAAATGTATTCCCGCATTTTACTGGTGGGCGACCTAGAACTGAAATGTATTCCCGCATTTTACTGGTGGGCGACCTAGAACTTAAAAGTATTCCCGCATTCTACTAATGGGCGACCTAGAACTGAAATGTATTCCCACATTTTACTGGTGGGCGACCTAGAACATAAATGTATTCCCGCATTTTACTGGTGGGCGACCTAGAACATAAAGTATTCCCGCATTTTACTGGTGGGCGACCTAGAACAGAAAGTATTCCCGCATTTTACTGGTGGGCGACCTAGAACAGAAAGTAAAAGGACAGAAATGTATGCCTCTGTTATATGGGCGGGCTCCCAACTTCAATGCTAACTTAGGAGGAAATGCGTCTCCTATGGGTAAACTAAACTTAGGAGGAAATGCGTCTCCTATGGGTAAAAGTAAATTTAGGAGGAAATACGTCTCCTATGGGTAAACTAAACTTAGGAGGAAATGCGTCTCCTATGGGTAAACTAAACTTAGGAGGAAATGCGTCTCCTATGGGTAAAATGCTAACTTAGGAGGAAATGCGTCTCCTATGGGTAAACTAAACTTAGGAGGAAATGCGTCTCCTATGGGTAAAAGTAAATTTAGGAGGAAATACGTCTCCTATGGGTAAACTAAACTTAGGAGGAAATGCGTCTCCTATGGGTAAACTAAACTTAGGAGGAAATGCGTCTCCTATGGGTAAAACTAAACTTAGGAGGAAATGCGTCTCCTGTGGGTAAAACTAAACTTAGGAGGAAATGCGTCTCCTGTGGGTAAAAGTAAATTTAGGAGGAAATGCGTCTCCTATGGGTAAACTAAACTTAGGAGGAAATGCGTCTCCTATGGGTAAACTAAACTTAGGAGGAAATGCGTCTCCTATGGGTAAAACTAAACTTAGGAGGAAATGCATCTCCTATGGGTGAAACTAACTTAGGAAGTGCGTCTCCTATTGGCGGAACTAGACTTAGGAAGTGCGTCTCCTATTGGCAAAGGCGTGGAATGTATTCCCTTGTTATACAGGTGGGCGCCTAAAATATGCAATGGACAGACAAGAAAAGTATTCCTCTCGTTATTCGGGTGGGCGCCTGGCTTCAACAACAACTTTGAAAATAAAATCCTATTCGAGGGCGGATGAACCCAAAATATCCTATTCGAGGGCGGATGAACCCAAAATATCCTATTCGAGGGCGGATGAACCCACAATATCCTATTCGATGGCGGATGAACCCACAATATCCTATTCGAGGGCGGATGAACCCAAAATATCCTATTCGAGGGCGGATGAACCCAAAATATCCTATTCGAGGGCGGATGAACCCAAAATACCCTTAAGACTTGAAAATGTCTTACCTCGAATACTTGTTGGGGATAACATTGTTGGGGAATTATTTACTTACCTGTTGGGGGGTAAAATTTTATCAGCTGGGGATAACGCTGTCGAGGATAACACCGTTGGGGGATTCTGATTCTTTCAGAACTAGTGCTTCACTGAGCTCAAGTTTCATCCCTTTGCTGGGGAACAACTTCCTCCATAGAAACTTATTATGTTGGGGGCAACACTGGTTCTAAGACCACTTCCCTTGAGACTGGTGTTATCTTTATTCTTCCCCGCATGGGTACCTGACTTCCAGAAAATTTTCTAAGCGGAAGGAAAATTTTCTGCCCCAGTTTGATAATATCCCTTGCGGTATGCATTTCTGGCATCAATGCCATTTCCTTTACCTGTTTCAAATCAAACAAAATTTGTTAGTTTAAAACATGGTGGTTGGTTGTGATACCCCTACTGGGATGGCTTTTCCCTTTCTCCTTCCTTGCTCTGCGTTCCACAGCTTGTTGGGGATGATATTATGTGCTGGGATAATCCCTTCCTGCTGGGGATATCCGTCTTCTTTTGTGACATAGCTCGGAAGCTGGCATTTCCCCGACCTTTTAGTCCTTGTATGAATTTCCCAAATCATGCTCATTGCTCTCCTTGATTTGCCCACGGGTTTTGGCCTTGAGGTTTATAACTTTGGTTTTGGCAAGGATATCCCTTTTGACACTCGTCAATCCTTTTGTCAATTCCCTTTTTGCTGGGGATATTTTCTTGACACTGGCCTCGCATTTGTTCCTAGCTGACTATACCATTTGGATGCACTAGTCAGATCTCATTTTGTATAATTAGGAAGCTGATGACATATTTTGAAGTCAATTCACACTTGTTATGACCAGACAGACTCTATTGGGGAGTTTTTCTATGAAAGGAGAAAGATAAAAGAAACAAAATAAAAGACAAAGGAAACGATGACTCTTTTACAAAAGAAACTATAAATAAAAACCTATCAAACGAAAACAACGACTCTAATGGTCATGACATGCACATGTGGCCTATCATCTGCCGTCAATCGTCTTTCAAGACCTTCAATTGGCAATTCTCCATTTGATTCCTAATCTTATTCGACTTGTAGTGCCCGAAGGGTTTTCACTATCAAGCCTCTCTCATTTTGGTTTTTCTCTTAGCTTTCATCGCCTTATGGTGTCCGTGAAGATTTTCACCGATAAGACTCTCTCATTTGTATCACTTTCCCGCTGGGGATTTGGAGTGTTGCCGGTATGACTCTCTCTGATGGAGATTAGAGTCCTTTCTGTTGTGGAACAGAGTGTTATGTTCGCCGGTAAGACTCTCATTTGTCTGACTTGGCATCTTTTGCAGACTGATCAGAAGGTCTTTCTTTGGACCGTAATGTGGGGTTTTTGGATAGGCTTAGAAAGAAAGGGTATTAAAGGCTCAAAACAAAATAAATTGGAGGTTTAAAATTACAACATTCGGAACCAATTTTGCTTACCACAAGCGTAACCCTTGCCCTAGTTTCTTGCTTGGGGATTATTTATTAATTTTTTTATTTATTTATTACACCATGCACATTATGCACACTATGCACCCTATGACCGAGCTGTGAAACGCCTACGTATCCTCTTTGAGGAATCAGGTCAAACGTAGTTCCCAATTTCTCTTTTCCATTTGACTTTCTTCTTTTTTTTTTCTTTTTTCTTTTTTGTTATCACTTTTCTTTTCTTTTCTCTTTTCATTTCTCCTTTCTTTTTGTCGTTTTTTCTTTCTCTCTTTTTTCTTTTATTCTTCTTTTTCCATTTTGTTGTTTTCTTTTCTTTCTTTTCTCTTACCTGCCATGCTCGCGTATTTTATTCGTTGCTACTAATTCCGAACGAGGGGTATGAAAGAAAATAAATAAGGCTCAAAAGGGGTAACGAAGGATAAAGTGTTTGGGTAGCAGAACAAAATGCCTTCGTCATTCCAGTCTTCAAAACATGCCAAGTGCAAACAACACAATTTAAATTTGTAGTCTCTTCTGATGGTGCTAGACTTGACAATTATATTCAACATCTGTTTGTTCATTTGTCACTTCTAAAGCACCGTTGGGCGACACTCTCATTCTCATTATTATGAACGACCCTCATGCCAATTTAGGCGAATCTTTCTTTAACGGTTTTCTTTGCGTTTAACTTGCCCCAGTTCCATATGACTCGAGCTTTGAATAATCTCAACCGTCCTTATTTCCTTTAAATGGTCTGAATCGCCTTTCCAGGGTTTTATGATTAACTTTTAAGATTAGGCCCAAACTGGGTGCGCATGTCATATCCCTAGAATCGGCATTGAACGAAATGATAAAAGGACTAAACAAAAAGACGACTGGAACTAACAAAAGACCGGCTTTGTATTAGACTACCGGCGAAATGGTTTGAATAATAAAACAAACAAAACAACCAGAATAAAATCCTAACACAAATTGGACAAAATTTAAACAAACTGCTATGACAAAATGGAAAGATAAGAAGGTTTGACACAGGACAAAATCCAAATTACAACCTTAATAATCCGGACAACAGAAATGACAACAAAATAAGCCACCACAAGCTTCTCTCTTGCTAACCAAGAAACGGAGCGTCCTCCCCTTTATCAAAACTGGCATCTTAGCCACTGAACTTCGCATCAATACTGCCAAGACCGTTACCAGCTTCAATATCATCAACATCCGTCGGCAAGTTCGCGAGGGGGCTCGAGTGCACCATGTCACTGTTATTAATCACAACCCGCCCTTCTTGGATCATTTTCTCTACTTTCCTTCTCCAACTATGACAACTCTCAATGTTGTGCCCTATGACATTGGAGTGGTAGGCGCATCGCGCTGCCGGATCAAAGCTCCTTGCAAGTGGATTTGGAGTACATGCGGGCCTTAGCCTTTCAAACAGACTGGCATAAGATACCCCGATAGGGGTGAGAGCCTTTCCTCGTTTCAGCAACCTCTTCATTCTTGCATGTTGACAGGGCCGGAAACCTGATCCAGATGACTTTTGGTAGGCTTGTATGGGTGGGTAAGCATTTCGTGGAGTCGGGTACCTGGGAAGCGAGGTATGGCTTTTGAGGTCACGGGGAAAGAAGTGGTGTTGGGGAGCGGAGAAGCATTGAAGAGTGATGGAGCTACTCGGATAGCTGGGAAAGCTGCCATAAATGGGTTGGGATGGAGAGTATGGAGAATCTTCCATTATGGTGTTGGGTGCTTGGGAAATGACCGAGTTCAAGAGGCTTGGCGGTGGAGGGGGTGGTGCTTTTCCCGTTATCCATGCCTGATACATGTCTGCCACATGCTGTCTCAGCATTTTCACTTCTTCTACCAACCCGTTGTTCTGTTCGACCAATTGTTGTCGGTCATTAGTACCGATCCACTCGGTTCTGCGGTTCTGAGCCATTGTCCTTTGATTTTGCTTTGCAGGGAGGAGTTACCACAACCAACCACTTTCTATACATGGACACATCAAAAGGAAGCCATCACGTTAGTGTTAGGGCATTGGACAGACAATCATGTATCAGAGATACAATGTACCTAAGCAGTTAGACAATTGTGCCCCCCTGAAAATCTTCCACACTCTCTTTTATTTATTTATTATTATATATTTTTTTATTTTAGTGGTGGTCGAATCTTATGGAGATTGCCTACGTATCATGACCCCGCATGAATCAGACCGAGCGTAGTTCGGACCAATATGAAAGGTAACAACAATGAAACATTTTTTTTTCAATTTTTATAATAAAACAAACTTGATTACAAAAGTTTAAAAACTGACAATACCAACAGATTTTGACAAAAGACAACAAACGGTCTCGAAAATCAAATAACCTGCATACTCTAAAAATATTACAAACTCAAAACAAAAGGCCAGCTCTCTTTCTCCGTTTGACAAATGCAACCAAACGGTTATTTTTGCAAATGTGGCCCCTGTCAAACTTCAACAATGGAAAATAAAGATATTTATATTATTTTTTGCAAGACATATCTTTTTTGGAATTTTACTTTGAATTTTCTTGGCAAGACAAATACTCTTTGCAAAAAATAAAGATATATAGATTTTTTGGAAATAAAAAAAACTTTTCAAATTTATATATATATTTGCTTTTATTTATTTTTTTTTTTTTATTTTTTGCATTTTCATAAGCAAATAAATAATAAAAAAACCATTTTAAAAATAAGACTCTTTTTTATTTTCATTTTCATGGCAAGACAAACTATATATTTTTTCTATTTTTTTTTTTTGAAAAACAAAACAAAACAACGACTCTTTTTTTTCTTTTCTTAGTTTTTAATAAAACAAACTAATAAGACATTTTTTTTCATTTTCTCAAAATTTCGGCAGAGTTTTGACAGTATTTGGGCATTTGTTTTCTTTTCAAAATAAACAATCAATTCCCTAACCGCTATTACTTTTTTTTCAATTTCAAAATATTATTCCTGATATTCACAAGTCAGTCAACACACAAGTCCGAATCAAATTAATGTGCAAGTAGTAACAAGTAAGATGCATCAGGATGGTCATTTTCATTTTTGGTGCACCTGTCCTAGAAAGACTCAACCCCTGTGTTGAGCCTCCAAAGTCAGATGCACGTGATGCAAACAAACGTTCCTACTAGGGATCCAGCATGTGGCTTTGTTATACTAGGTTCAGAACCTGGGTGTTTGTTCTAGACCTGGCTTACCCGAGCGGACAGCTCGAGCCGAGGGGTAGCGTACCGGGAATACAGAAGCTTCACCGGCTTAGCAACTTGTCCGAACCTCGTTCTAAATTGGGATTTGACACTATACAGAAAAGAAGTCGTACGAAGTACACCCTTCTTCATGATTTAGAAGACTCAGAGAGGAGATGGGTTTCGTCACAGTTTATACACAGTTCACGTAATATCAAAGCGGTAAAAACATCATTTAGCACATTAGGCTCAATCATGTAAAAATCAGATAAAACCAAATATAACAATTTATATGAGCTCGAATTTCTAACCCTGAACCACTGGTTCTGGGTTAAGTCCCCAGCAGACTCGCCAGAGCTGTCACACCTCCTTTTTCCGCCCCCACGAGGGTACAAGGAGTTTTTTCCAATTAAAGGACAGTCGAAACGGGATTTGTTTATTTATTTCAGAGTCGCCACTTGGGAGATTTAGGGTGTCCCAAGTCACCAGTTTAATCCCGAATCGAGGAAAAGAATGACTCCATATTACAGTCCGCGAACCAGAAATCAGGATAAGGAATTCTGTTAACCCGGGAGAAGGTGTTAGGCATTCCCGAGTTCCGTGGTTCTAGCACGGTCGCTCAATTGTCATATTTGGCTTATTTATCTGATTTTAATACAATTATGAACCGATGTACCAATTTTAACTCTTTACCACTTTATTATTATTATTATTATTTTAAAAAACAATTGTGAACATCGTTTAAAACATGTCTTTGGATTACGTCACATGAAATGCACCCGCAATTCGGAACATATTTTTATTCAATGTTTTAGGATTTAGATTTGGGTCGCATGAAATGCGCATCCGAGTTTAAGAAGGTAAAATTAATTAAATCGCGCCTAAAGAGTCTAGCGTATCATTATTTTGGGTAGGGTCGTGAAATTTGCTAAACGGCTCCTCCCTAATTCTAAGCGATTAAATGTACATTTATTGAGGGCCCCGCAATCTATACATTTCATTAAGCGAGGCTCATCTCATTTATTTGGACAAATCTTAAAACGACTACATTTTTCTATAAAAATGAGTCTCTAAAATAAAGAAAGAAAATCCTAATTTATTACTAGCTTTTATTATTTTAAGAAGACATGACATGCTAATTGCTTGATTAATACAAATATTGATGAAAAAGGAATTTCACTCTTAATTTCGAAATTATAAATAAAATAAAAATTCAACAACTAATATTCAAAATAAATAAATATAGCTAGATTAAAACTCAGCATTGTTATTTTTTTTAAAAAAAATTATTGAGATTAATTATTCACAATCATTTGAAACTAGATTTAACCATAATTACTAAAGCTTATTAGAAAGTTTATTAGACTTAAACGTTCTCTTAATCTTGCTTAAGCTCAAGTCATGCCTTAATACCTAATTTATGATGTTTAATTTAAATTCGTGTCTTAGCTAAATTTAGCTACTTGTTCATGATCAACCTATAACCTTGAAGCCTTCATAACTAGTGAATTAACCTATTTTGCCGAACTGATTTATTACAGACTAACTTATGATATTATTTTCTTATTCCAATTATTATTTAGTAATTCATGAAATAGCTTAAATACAATCAACAAAAGGAACAAAGAAAAAAAAAATGAAATTAAAACTTCAAATTTTCATTCTTCATATGTATTCACGCTTCATATTTCGGATTACAATAACCAGTTTTTCAGTTGTGTACCTGATATTGGAAGCAAAAGAAAATGAATATGAGAATCAGCAACAGCAGTAAAATCAGTACAACACAGCAACAATAGCCCAGCAACAGTAACAACCCAGTAACGGACCGGTGGAGTAGTAATCCAAAAAAAACAAAAGCTTCCAGCTTTGATGAAACAACAATTAATTCTGATTTCAAACAACAAAAGAAAGCAGAATATTTTTTTAGTTTTTTTTATATTTGAAAGCTTAAATATTTTTCGGAATTTTCTATCTCTTAAATGTTCAGCCCTTTTCTCTCTCTTATTTTCAGATTTGTTTCTCTCTCCCGTTTTTTTCCTCTCTGTGTATTTCTCTTGTCCTCCCTTTTTATTCTGATTTCAAGACTTCTTATAACCCATCCCATAAATCTTTTAATCAATTAAAATCAACCCATTTTCTCTACCAAACCCATTATCTTCCCACTCATCCCCATTATATTAAATAAACATATCACACCACCCCATTTCATTTTGTCCCCCATGCTTCATTTAAAATAATGCAAGATTCCCCTTTAAATTAAATCTTGTCCCCCCCTTTATATTAAACAACTATATCACAACCCACCCATTTCATTTTGTCCCTCATGCTTCAAATAAACAATTTCAAAATGTACAATTCCTAAACTACCCCCTCCGACCTTACTGAAATTACCAAACTACCCCTGAACGTACTACAAATTTACCAAACTACCCATCAGCTATAACACATCAATTAATCAAACTTAACCAAAATATAGACAATATGATCAATTTCTAACAATGTTCAAACAACAATATGAACACGGATGAACATCATAACAACAATATCACATGAACACGATTTTAACAACATTTCAACAACAAAGCACATGAACATGATTTCAACAACATTTCAACAACAAATCACATGAACACAAATTGAACAACAAAGAACAACTAAAATTTGATTGAACAATATTTTAGCAACAAACAATCCTATTTTCGGATTCAACAACAACAACAAACAAGTATATTTTGATTTCTAAATTCAATAATATTGAACTTAAAATCAACTACTCTAACAACATTACAACAACAATTCCTATATTAAACTTTATGAGACAAATTCAAGAAATAATCACAAATGGTAAACAAGAAATCAAACTATACAAAATTCGGATTCAAGATCATCCAAACAAAGTATGAACATGAATGAATCTATTTTAACACAACAAACATGACGGATTAAACGATTAAATCAATATATTTCCTTTAACACAACTAAATTCTTTTTAGACAAATAACAAGATTGACGAATAAACAATTATGAACTTAAGCTTGAACTTAACAATATTAACAATTTCCAACAATACATAAACACATGAAACAAATTGAAGAAATAGTTAATTAAATTTCAATTTGAATCTAACAAACATCAAACTAACAAATATTCACTTAAACAATAATACAAATATGAAATGAACATGAAAACAACTAATTAAACTTCTATTTTGAAATCTGAAAATTAATTTAACAAAGCACATGAACATGAACAAACTAGAAAAATGATTTCAACGATGAACAACGAACAAAACAAGAATTGAATTCTTTAACGATTTTAACTTCGAGAAATATAAAAACGAAATATGGACAAAATAAAACTCAAAAACAACTAACCGAAGATGAATCAACGAAGAACTTTGATTGTAAACAAATCTGTCCGAGCCTCGACCAAAGCTCGAACAAATGACGACGAAGACGAAGAGAAGATGAAGGCAAAAAAACAGCAGCAGCGGCAAGCATGTTTGGTGAAGGTCGACGAGCTGTTCATCGTCGATGGAGCAGTGGAAACGCAGCAACAATGGAGAAAAAAAAGCAGCAACAATGGAGGACAAAAAACAGCAGCAATGGAGGACAAAAACAGCAGCAATGGCGAAGAGAAAAGGACGCAGCAGCAGCGACATGGATGACGCAGAAACAGCTGCGACGATGGTTGTTTGGACGCGACGAAGATGGTGTAGCTGCTGGGAGTCATTGCTGCTCGTCATGGCTGCTCGTTCATGGCTGCTTGGGGCTGTTTGAAGTCGTCCATGACTGGACGTGGTGAAGAAGACGACGAAGAAACAAGGGGGGGACAACCATGGATGTCGAAGTTTGAAGGTGGTCGTTTGGTTTTAATGGCGGACGGGGGTCGATTTGGGTGGTCCGACGAGGGGTTGTGCATGTGTGAGTGTGACGTTGGGCAGCCATGGTTGAGCTTTGAGGGGGAAGCCATGGATGACCTTGGAGAAACTTGAGGAAGAAGAAGAAGATAGGAGGGGGGCGGATGACTTCTTAGTCTTTTTAGGGTTTTTTCTTCTTGTTTCTTTTGTTTTGTGTTGTAAAATGTAAGACAAAGGGGTTTGGGTCTTTTGGGTTATGGACTGGGTCGACCCAGTTCGAAATGGACTGGGTCGTAGGGAAGATTGGGCCATTTTTTGGGCCTATAGCTTGAAATTGAAGAAGAGTCCCAATTCCGACTTTCTTTATATTTTCGCTCTCTTTTCTTCTTTTATTTTTCTAAAACTAAATTATAAAAATACTTAAACTATTATTAAGAACTAAATTAAGTTATAAAGGTGCAAATTAACTGCCAATAACAATTAACGCACAATTAAGTATTAATTAAGCATAAAATTGTATATTTGGACATTAAATGCTAAAAATGCAAACGATGCCTATTTCTGTAATTTTTAATTTTTGTAAAACAATTTTAATTACTATCAATTGTATAATTAAATCCTACATGCAAAATGCGACATATTTTTGTATTTTTTATTAATTTAGCGAATAAACACGCACAGACAAATACAAATAATTCTTCAAAATATCACAAAATATCACAAAATTGCACACCAAAGAAAAATCATTTTATTTTTGAATTTTTTGGGAGTAATTCTCTTATAGGGCAAAAATCACGTGCTTACACATGGCATCCATTTAAGATCACAGTCTGAACTGCCATTATAACCTACCCCCTAGATGTTTTTTGATTCGAATTAAACAAAACCAATAGGCAATACAATTCAGTTCCTAATGGGATTCAAATACGATCACAGCAGAAATAAACAAACGAATCAAGTTGTTACCATTAATGACTTGAAACTAATTGACGACATACATCGACTCGACTATATTAATCGTAACACATAATAACCAGTCGTTCATATAAACAACACATACAAAGTCCCGAATGACTTCAGACAACTTTGTTCGATTACTGGGAACCTATATGAATTAACTTATTTGACGACTAATCTAATTGACGATCATGTATATCACAGAACACATTCAGAACACACACAGACAAACCAACGACCAAATAAATCCTTACAAAGATGTAAGGAATTAAGAAAATACCAGAAATAACAAGCAATCACAACAAAGCATGCTAACAACTTAATTACCACTCGAATAAAATAGAAAGGAAAAGAAAGACTTACTGAAAAATGTCCAAACAAAATTGACCCAAGTCTGACTCAACTTTGACCATTTGAGGCCGAACAAACTTTAATCAGGGTGTTCTCAAACGAGAACACCTTGATTAAGGTCTATTAGACCTCAAACCCCTGTTAAGACTAGCCGGATTCCCCAGGTTCTTGTGTTCTAGGGTCTGGATCTTCAGATCTGGTTTTTTAGGAGTTGTGGGTAGATTCGGACCAAACCAAGCCTGGTTTGGTCACGAGGGAGGTCATGGGAGTGTCTGGTACGAAGATGGTGAGGTTTGGTATAGGTCAGAGTTCGACTCGAATTTTCAAATGAAGATTCGAGACGAAGGAAGGTGATTCGAGGCTAAGGGGTTACAGATCCATGTTCAGGAGAGTGAGGTGGTCCTAGGGTGTTCAGGAGGTGGTCATCGGCGTTCATGCCGCCGGGTTCTGGTGAAAGGGAAATCAGGGCGGCTGCTAGGGTTTGGGGGTTTCAGTGTTTGGGGAAGACGATGAGTGGAGGGGGGGTTCGAATAGGGGGCATGGGGTATGATAGAAAGCTTATATATGATCTAGGGGTTTAGATCCTGGCCGTTGGATCAAATGAGATCTATGGCCAGGATCTATTCACTCAGGGAAGACGGTGTCGTTTGGGTTTTGATAGTGGGTGAGACCGGGTAAGGCTGGATCGGGTCAAAATTGGACGGGTTTAGGGGGAAGGCCTGGGTCCGTTGGATCAAGGGGTTGGACGGCTCAGATCAATTGCCTAAGACGACGTCGTTTGCGGTTGAATGAGTGGCCTGATCGGGACCGTTCATTCGAATCAAATCAACGGCTCCAATAAGGACGCTGATACGGCGTCGTTTGAATTAGTGTTTGGGAAAGCCGGACTTGGACTGGACTTGTGTGCCGGTTTTGGGCCTATTTTTGTTTTATTTCTTGGGCCCAAACCGCTTTTCATCACTTCTTTTCTTTTGTTTTTTTCCTAATTTTAAAAATAAAAAATGAAATAAAAATGAAAAAATGAAATTAAAATAAGCAACAATGTAACACTTTAACATAATTATCACACACAAAAGATATTTAAGTAAGTTAAATCACAACCTAGAACGAACGATGCATATAATTTTTTTTTTTGAATTTTCTTTCAACGACCGAATTACGGTTTGATTACTATGACAGACATACTTTGTATTTTGATTGATGAGATCAAAAAAAATGCAAAAATGGGACGAACCACAAATGACTAGCAGCACATGTCATGAAAAAATTGAAAATTTGTACAGCGAGGTCACTGGTCACTATTTTTGTTTTCTTTTGGAGCGATTGTTCGTGAAGCAAAAATCACGTGCTTACACATATGTGCATCTCTTTTCACATGCATATTGTTGGGATATATAATATTAGCCATGGGTTTGGTTTAGGTATAGTATTTATTATGGAATAATTTTTTATTCAATTTTAATAAAGTTTTAAATTTATCATATATTAGTCTGTGTCCTTTGCTTATATAATAGATGATTTAGTGTATCGAGTTTAGCTTATACACGGAAGATTAAATCATCGGTTCTTATAAGTATAAAGTTTGAGTTCACAATCTAATGATGGAATGACAAACCATCATGGATGATTGTAGCACAAGATTAAATATAATTTATCTTGATTATGGGAATGGTTTAATTCCAATTTCTTGTGCTAGTACATTTTGTATGTATTGAACGGACCAAGTAGAGATAAGTATTTTATATTGACTTAATAAAATAAACTCTCTATCCATTAAATGTACTTTACTCTTAATCTTGATATAATTATTATTAGCAGTGTACATTATTATTGTTTTGATTTATTAAAAGGCGAGATTCTTTCGTGGGTCAATATGCCTGATAAATTGGATAATAATAATGTACATTGGCAAAGTAATAGTTAGTTGATGGAATTCATGTCTCGGTTTAGAGATTGATGATACACCTTTATGAAAGCTTATAAGTTTTCATGTGTAAACCCGGCCGGTGAATTTTGTATCCGACACATGAAATAAGTTAAGCGAAAGTCTAAAGGAATTAATCAATAAAATAATTGTCAGTAATTTAATTTAATTGATTAGTATGTGAATCTTAACATGGGGAGTTAAATAAGATTTAATGGATGAATTTCGAAATTGAATAAGGAGTGCAATTACGGATTTTTAGTGGAATAATTCGTAATTAATTATGGTGGATATTAATTTCGAAAATTATAAATTAATTCCATAATTGGAAGCCTTGTTAATTAAATTCTGTGGTCCCTGCTGTGCCTAAATAATAGGAAATAAATGAATTCTTTTTCTGGTGGAAAAGAAAACCCAACAGGTTTTGGAAAAGGGTTTTAACCCTTATAACTTGTGCTATAAATAAATATGGTTTTCCACCTAGAGGGAGGACAGAGAGTGGCCAAATTTTTCAGCCTTTTTCTTAGAAAATTTCGCCCACACGAAATTACTATTTTCGGGTATTATTTGGGTAACACAGTAGAAGATCGTGGAATGTTTGACGATCACGATTATGAGTATGATGGAGATTCCATTGAGAAGTTATGGAACTGAAGTCTTACATGATAGAAGAGATATGTTCATGCTCCAAGAGGTAACCCGTGAAATCCCGTTTATGCTAGTTATCAAGATTACATGTGATTTTGATATTGGGATTTCTTCCAATGCTTATTATAATCCATCAGTTGGTATCAGAGCCCACTCACATCTAATTAGATAACTAAGTTTTTCATGAAACAAGAATATCGTGTTTATGTACGTTTTTGAAGTACATGCATATGTGGTTTTCTAAAAAACTGCATTGTTGTTTTGTGAATTAACTGTGCAAAATTTTGGATTATTCTTGTAATCATGAGATATTTGTTTTCTTATTGATTTGATTGAGATTATCTGGATTTTTTTTTAGGTAAACCCTAGAAAAATACAAAACCTAATTTTGACCGAATAGCCGGTATTTTCGAAGGTCAGCAAATATGACGGACTCTGATTGAGCTTAAATTTGGTGGGTCCATCGAAATTGACGTGTTGAGAAAAACTCACTGCATTAGAAGTTAATCATGGTGTTTTTCGGCGTTTTGAGGTCATTTGGACTGTGTTTTGGACGTTTTTCTATTTTCTGAAAATTATTTCTTAATAATTTTAATTAGTTTTTAATTCAATGGTGGTGGGGTAACTCCCCATGGTCCCCATGATTAAATACTAGTCATATAATAGGTTTACACATTGGCTATTAGCAAATAGACGTGTTGTTGTATTAAATTCAATAATAGAGCTGCAGGATTTTATTGACTAGGTCTTATAAGGTATAATTGATATTGTGTGATGATATAATTATTTTGTAAGAAAGTAAAATCCTCTATTTGATATCCTGGATGACTAATGATTGGAGCGTTTGGCATATTTGTTCATTAAAAAAATTCTCAAATTTTAGTTTATGTTTTCACTTTTCATGCCTTACGTGATTACTAGTTTTGGATTTTCGATGAAGAATTTTGTTCTCTGATTGGAGGTTCTAATTAAGTGAAAGATGATGGTATTTTGTATGAATTTTATATTGTTGGTATGGCTTTTAAGCTATGGTCCATATTCTGCCATAAAATAATTTTATGAGCTACATATATATTCACTTTTAAATTGAGAATTTCATGAGTAATAAATAGTTACCACTGAAGTGGTTTGTTTATTTGAACTCATGAAAAATTCTTAGTAAATTTTTACATGTAAAATTATATCTATTCATGGATTGAGCATTGTGATTAATAAGTAGGATCCACAAAATGGTCTATTTATTTGAGTCATTGAAATCTACTTAATATACTATGTGAAAATTATCCTTGAGAAAACTACATTAATGGTGGAGGTTCTTAACTAGAAAAAGAGTTTTTATCTTTGGGTACTAGTGAAACTAATTTCACCCATGAGAAGAGATAATGGGGTTTTCATCGAACTGAAGAAAATATAATATCTTAGGTTCTTGTGTATTTAATAAAATGATAATTTATTGCAAAAGGAGATATTATGTATCCTAGAAATAGGAAAAATATAATATATGTCTTGAGCTCATAGTATAATTATAAGGAGAATGAAAATCAATATAATATTTTTTTTAATTCATGAAATTGCTTAAAACGGTTATTCTCCAAGTTTGGTTACACGTTGGTGGTCATGAATTTGACGAACTCCAATTGACCTGAAATTTGGTAGGTTCATCGAAAACAATCTAGTGAGAAAAACTCACTGCTATGCGGTGAATCATGCTATTTTTCAGCATTTTGAGGTCGTTTAGATGGGTTTTCAAGCAGTTTATTAAATTGAATTTGTTATAAATACGAAAAATTATTCTTTATATATCGGAAATATTTGTGTTAAATTTGAAATATGATGATTTAACTTGATATGATATATAGCAAGAATGAAAATCACATGGATTTAATCCTAAATACGCCAAAAATAATTTATTCGAATTTGGTCAAGTTTTTGGCGATTGTTAATTTCACGATCTCCGAATGACCTGAAATTCGGTAAGATCATCGAAAACGATCAATTAAGAAGAACTCACTGCTAAGCAGCAAATCACATCGTATTTTGACGATTCGAGATCATTTAGATGAGTTTTTTTTGGAGGTTTGGCGGATTAAAATGTGATTTACATACGAAAAGTAATTATTTCTATTGTTGACACCCAATTTTTCCCTATATATTTTTATAGACATATAGACTTTCAAAATAGCATATATATGCATATATAAGCATGCACAAGATCTTTATAATTTTTCTATAATTTTAAAAAGGTTTTAAATTGATTGATTTATTCCTTTTTCACTTATAAAATTTCCAATAATTATCCTTCAAATTATTGTTGTGATAATTTAATCATCTAAATCCTATATTTATGCCAAAATATTGCTTAAATATTTTTTGTGCATTTTTTATAATTGCATTTATATTTTAAACTAATTTGCATATAATTGCAATATTAGCCCTATGATTGTATAAATACATTTATATGCATAAAATTTATCTTCTATATTTTTAAAATATTAAATATCTATTTTAAATCATTTTAGTACACGAAATTATTTTTTAGAAATTATCTATTATTTATTATAAATTATATAGGGTTAAATTGGTTATTTAAAACCTAGCCAAATTGCATTTCAATTATAGCCTCAATTAAACCCAATATCCAGCCCAATTTCAGGCCAAATTACCCGACCCAGGCCCTAAATGCAATTACCCGACCCAGAACCTATTAGATCATGGCCAATGATCTGAAAGATCAACGGCTCGTATTGATTCTTTCCCTTTTTAATTCTAAACAACTCCTAACCCTAATCATTTTACACATACCTCCACCCTAAAATCCTCTCTACTCTCAGTACACTCTCAACCTAACCCTAGCCCTTCAACCGCCGACCTCCCATCTCCGGTCATCTCCATTGACCTCTCATCGTCTTCTACGCCTCCAATGGCTTCTCTCATGCCATGCTTGCCTTCTCTAAGGTCTTCAAGGGCCCAGGGCCATGCCGACTTGCATCTAGGGTTTGTCACCTGTCTATTCTTGGCTACTGCAGTGTGATTTCAAGCAAAATCATGTTGTATTTGCTACGATCCTGGGTTTCTAAGCAGGTTTGTTCATCTCTATGTGGATTTCTCTTGAAACCCTAATTTATTTTCTATACCTCCTAGATCTGTACAGATCTAGGACGATTTGAGTTTGTTCTTCAATTTTTTACACTGTCCTTGAGATTCCTTACAAGAATCATTGATTTTAAGTGTTTTTCACCTCCTTCTAATAGGGTTTTCAGAACTTCTTTTTTTAAAAAAAACTTGTTTAACTGATTCTTTGTGTAAAAACTTCTATTTCTTGCATTATTTTAACTGATTCTATGAGTTTATTACATATTTAACTCGTCTATGTTGAAAGCCCTAATTTTCTAGGTTTCTTCATTTGGTTCTGTGTTTCAGCATGACTGGCAGGTTCTCGTTTGAGTTTCTGTGACTATCTTTCCTCGAATATGTTTCTACTGAGTTTCTTAGCGTAACTTACATCAACTCTATGTGCTTGTGTTCATCATAACTGTTCAAGACCTGCCTCTTTCTATCAGTGCTATTTAACCTTCATGTTTGCTAGAGTTATGTGTCAACCTCTGGTTATTGTTATCTTTCTCTATTTATATGCTAAAACATTGACTCATGACTCTCTCTTTGATTGATTCTGAGTTCCCTGTTTCTTGGCTTGATTTGAAAACTTTCCTTTAGACCTTCGATTCTTCCTGTTTAAACTTTGCTTATTTGCTTATTCATGGGAACCTATGTTATTCTCCTTAAATCAGTATTATTTCGAGTTCTTGATTCATTGATTTGCTATATGCTGATTCTCGATTATTTTCATATTCTGCAACCTTATTTAGTTTTCTTACCTTATTTGGGTTAACCGTGTTATTTGCTGATTCTTCACTAACTGTTTTCTTAATTGAACCCTTGTGTATTTACCCCTAATTGTCTATTTTTTACCTAATGCCTTACTTGATTTCTTCCCTTAAACATTTTCTGCTCATTACCGTTGGTCAATTACCCCTTAATTAAGGGAGTACTTGCATTGATTCGATTCTAATTAGTACATGGTTCCATAATTATTGCTGAACTTTGATTCTTGCCTTATTTTCGGCCTATTTTCAAACTATAAATATCCTGCTCTTTCACTAACACAACACACGAACACATTGGTTCAAAAAACTCTCTCTCACACTCAAAGCTTTCTGCTCTCTCTTGTGTTACTTACTACTGTTCTAAGTTAGCCGGCTGCAAGTCAGGGCTAACTATTGGGTTCTCTTTCACTTTGTGTTTACTATCTCTTTACTGGTATGTTCTAATTTCAATTCAAGTCCCAAAACAATATGCTTCTCCTACTACTTTAATTTGTCATGTTTCTAATATGCTTCTATCTATGGTTTTGTTGTTCAACATGCAACTAACATGCCTACTTCACTGTCTTCTTTACTGCATGCTTCTGAATATATCCCCTTAGGATTAGCCTGCTCATGAATCCCTTTCTAGTATACCCCAATGTGACTATGTTTCTCTGATTTCTGGCATGCACCTTCCTATGTAAAGTAGTTGGCTATCCTAAGTTTGTTTGATTCTGTATTAACTTTGAAGTTCATGCTTTACCTTAAAATCCCTTAAACCCCTTTCCAGGCTTCTCTGATTCTGTACCTATGTGCATCTGTGATTACTATGTGCTCTATACTTACCCCAAATTCCCCATTACCCCTGAGTGAATGTGTGTACCTGTTTGATTCCATGTATTGAAGTGCTGGTGAACCTCTTCTGGTTCTGTATTTGGTTTGTTGTTTGTTAATCACCTTACCCTTTTCATATTGTCTTATTGAATAATTCCCTATTTGTTTTACAAAACTATTTCAAGCAAATATCTTTTAACAATGTTTTCCTACTAAAACCCCTTCCAAACTATGTCAAGCACTCTTACTCTACTCCTAAGTCCCTAGGTTTTGCCCCCTCCAGTGTGTGTACTGCCTTGGGATCCTTTTGAGCTCCCTCTGAACTCTAGCACAGTGAGGTTGACCCTTCCATACTGCACTTATTCAATTTGGTTACAAAGTCTAGGTGCGAGCACTGCCCGGGATCTTTGAGATCCTTAGGGAACTCTAACACACCTAGACAATGATATTGTCTATGAAATTGGCATTTGAGGCTATTGGAGGTTTGGGAAATCACTTGGGCTTGCTTCAGGCTCCCTATAGTGTAACTTATTCTTTTATTTTATCTATTTATGTAATTCATTCATCTGGTTTGTAATAATTATTTGTAAACGAATATTGGGGTAATTAGTGAAAAATGGGTGGGTAGTTACATATTTGTGGGGTAATGTGGGTAGAAACCATGCCTATAGGATTTTATATTTGCTATGTTTGCCTTACCATGTTAGAAATCATGCTTATAGGTTTCAAGTGGTTCCGATGATAGAAATCATACCTATAGGTTTTTAAAATCAACTTCACAAGTAGATACCATGTCTATAGAATGTGATCCAGTTCACCTTCTGTTATAATGAGTAATTACATTTGTTATCATGCCTACAAGTTTCTAACATCATCTCTTAACAACTAGATATCATGCTTATAGGGAACAACATCAGAAATTCTGCCTATAAATCTAAAACCAATTTAGTTTAAATAAGTCAGTTCAATACTGGTCTAATCAGTGGTTTGTTTTCCTGAAATGAATTCTTTCGAGTACTGCCTTAATTTACTATTAGAAAGCATGCCTATAGGAATTCAAGAGTCCATTTTTAAAATCTGCCCACTGTTTTACTATATCGAACATAGTTATCATGCTCTTAGGACACCACTATTCAGTGTTTAGGCAAACCTATAGGGTGAGTTTAAATTTTGCAACTCTGAAGCTGTATTTCTACTACTTGAAGTTGTTCAGATTTAACAGGTTTAATCAGTAGGCAAGTTAAACAGGATCCTTCACATATTGGCCTAATTCAGTACTTTATAACATTTGTTCACTTAGATATCATGTTCTAGGATTTGTTTTCTTAAGTGTTTGAATGTTATTTGAAGACGTGCACTTATGTAATATGCTTGAGGAGGTAACCGTGAGACTCTAACTTGCTTTATATGCAGTCCTAAATTGTTCTTGCCTGTCGCCTAGAATTCTCTCCTTTTAAGCACCTTAGGGGTTGTCTAGAACTGCCCAGATTTAGGGGTCCTAAAATACCTCCAGGGCTACAAGGAAGGGACGGGTAGTGCACGCATAGGCATTGTCAAGGTTACTAGAACGCTTTAGGCTACGACCAAGGGAAAGGACATGGGTAGAACAGGATATGATGATTACGCGCTAATGTTACGTGTAGCCCCTCATTGAGGAGTGTTTACCGTATATTGTGTGGGTTCCTGTAGGCTAACCAACGTAGGATCCCTCCTTTCCAAAATTCCTTTTGTTTAAAACTTTGTTTTATATGTACACAAATTGTTCAAATCTTTTGTTTATGATCTGACTAATACAAGGTACAACGTGCTTTCATTACAATTATTTGCTTCAACTACTTATTTGTTTAAAGGACTAATTCGTAAGTATAAGTTCGTCCGGGACCCACAATTGTGGACCAAGAGGGCTGCCTAACACCTTCCCTTTGAGGTCATTTCGAGCCCTTACCCTAAATTTCTGGTATTGCAAACCAATCCAAGAGTTAATCGCTCTAGGTGCCCTAACGCACCATAATCCGTTAGGTGGCGACTCTTCAAATTCTCAATTCCCAAAAGGAAATGAGTTATTACCCCCATAAATGTCGAAACCTGGACTTCTCTCTCCGCGGAGGAAAAAAGGGGGCGCGACATCTATCATTTTATTTATGTCTAATCTGGAACATGATAACACATGTTGATTTGGCATGAAATGGTATATGATAAGAATGTAGGTCATATTTTAAATTCTTAATAAATTCTTAAAATGGTAATTTTCCAAATTTGGTCGCAATTTTTGGAGATTGTGATTTTAATGATCTCCGATTGATGTGAAATTTGGTAGGTTTATCGAAATTATCCCAATGAACAATACTCACTGCTTAGCAGTGAAAAACATTAATTTTAACATTTTAAGACTATTTAAATGGGGTATTGAGCATTTTTTTAATTATGGAACTTAATCCTCAGAGAAAAAATCGTGGTTGTGATAAAGTGGTGATAGGAATTAACCCCTATGCTCTCCATTT
The DNA here is from genome assembly GCF_000715075.1 of Nicotiana tabacum. NCBI lineage: Eukaryota > Viridiplantae > Streptophyta > Magnoliopsida > Solanales > Solanaceae > Nicotiana > Nicotiana tabacum. Next base: position 140,078,839 of record NC_134082.1, read on the forward strand.
TTAGTTATAGTGAGATAATAAATGTACGCATTACATTAGGCCTTCCTCCATATCGGATAAATTTATTATGAATCACTGGATATAATTACCATTTATTGATAACCTGTATTAACTCTCTATCTGAGTTTAAAGGGTTGAATCAATTTTGTACCTAAAATACAATCATGATTAAGTGGTGATAGAAATATATTTCTATGGTCTTCCACTATTAATTTCAAGTGAGTAATAAATTACGCGTTGACTTTAGGTCTTCCTCCATATCTAATAAATTCATCGTAAGCTCACTAGGTGAAATACTGGTAATTGATATCGTGGACTTACTCTCCATCTGAGTATACATGTTGGATCAATGGAACTAGAGCTATTAATTATGATGTTCACTTGACCTAAATTAACAGTATACTCTCCATTTGAGTTAGATCTGTTTTAATTATTGGAGTGAATAATCTGGCATTACATACATATGTTACATGAGTAGTTCTTTTCCCATTGAAATTGCTATTCAATATGCATGACATATATGTGTAGTGTGTTTAAAAATTTTGTACTAAAAGGTTATATACAATTGACTGAAAATAATAATATAGTCTCCATCTGAGTTGGTTCTATTTATTTTTGGATTGTATAATTCTTGCATTATATAATATACTTTGCATGAATGATTCTTTTCCCATCGAAATTTATTATTCGAGATGCATGTATGTATATAAATATTGAATGCAGTCTGAATTTTACTATTCAGTGTTTTAACTTATTGTGATCTATGTAATGTTTTTATCTCAACTCTACAATGACTTTATGCAATTTATCGTATTACTTGTTAAAATTTTCTTTTAGTGATAAGACATTAATTTAAATGATTCAATATATGTACTTTTTGTTAGAAGGAATTTAATTCCGGTTTCTGGGCAAAATAAGAGATGGATATTTGTTTTATTTTTTGAATAACTCTTGATTTATTGAACTTGATAAACATTTTATCTCTTGTGGTACATGAATGCATGACCTTGTTATTGTATATTAATGTCTCTCCTGAACAGAACAATATAAGTCTACCTCATAAGAGAATATGTTCTTCAAAATTGAGTAAAACATATCTGTGCACTTTTGTCTAAGTCATATTAATCTGGATAGGATTTCAAGTTGGTCAAGGATGGACCTTAAGGTTCATTGAAAGTAGAGGCACTACCAACTTGTAGATCCTATTTGGAAGGAAATTTGACTAAACGTTGTTTCCCTTCAAAAGGAAATAAAGCTAGTGATAAGCTAGAATGAATCCCTTCTGATTTGTATGGTTAAATGAACATACTCGTAAGAGATAGTTTTGAGTATTTTGTGGCGTTCATAAATGATTACTCAAAATATTAATATATTTATTTGATGCACCGTAAGTCTTAATGAATTAAGTAATTCAAGGTTTTTAAGACTTGAAATGGAGAAACACCAAGGAAATATATTAAGTTACTACAAATTGATTGTGGTGGTGAGCACCTCTCAAAAGACTTCTTTAGTTACATATCAGAATAAGGGATTACATCTCAATTGTCTACACCGTAAACTCCATAATAGAGTGGTGTAGTAGAAAAAAGAAATAAGTCACTTTTGAACATGGATAGATTAATGATGTGTTATTCAGATTTGCGTTATTTATTTTTGGAATATTTCTTGGAAACTGCAAATTGCATTCTGAATTTAGTTCCTTCTAAGTTAGTACATGGGACATTTATAGAACAATGGACTAAATGTAAGCTCAGTATGTGGCATGTTCAGATATAGGATTGTCCCGCATATGTGCTGAAAGGGAAAGCGGATATGTAAGTTGGAACTAAGAATGAATAGGTGCATCTTTATTAAATATCCAAGAAAACGAATGGAGTTTTATTTTATTGTCCTAAAGAAAATAAGGCAATTGTTAAAACAAATGCATTTTTCTAGATAAGGATTGTTTAATAAAACATATTCCTAGAAGTAAATTATTTTTACAGGAATTGGGCAAAGAAATAACTAGATGTTCAAGAACATCAAAACTCACACGTCGGAATTGATGTTCCATTGCATTTAAGTAGTGGGAGAACGTTAATAGACATGATATCCCTTTATCGAGTGGGAGTGATGTTTGAATAGTGAACACTACAGTAAGAAGTCACTAATATTTCAATGTCGTAAGGTAATGAAGGTAATATTAGTAGTACTTCGTCGTAGTGGCAGAATGCTAAAGAAAATCATAGTTCGGTGTACACTCTTGGGATAGTTTCGGTAACATGATCCTTTAAGAGTTTAATACCAAACTAGATAGTTACGACAAAGCACTATTGGACAAATATTGCGTCAGACATAACTTGACAAGATTCTTTAACAAAATCTTATTTTGGTGAAGACTTTTAATAGTCATGTAAAAGAATGCTTGAGAAAGTTGTAGATGCATGGTTATGAGTCTAAGTGGGAGAATGTTGGGGCATATACTATTAAACCATGCATTTGAATATAGTATATTCTAATAATTGTCATGGTTAAAAGTTTAAGTTGGAGATTGTCGGGATATATACATTAACCATGGGTTTGGTTTAGATATAGTATTTATTATAAAATAATTATTTATGCAATTTTAATAAAGTTTTAAATTTAGCATATATTAGCATGTGTCATTTGCTTATATCGTAGATGATTTAGTGTATAGAGTTTAGCTTATACACGAAAAATTAAATCATCGGTTCTTATAAGCATAAAGTTTGAGTTCACAATCTAATGTTGGAATTGGACAAACCATCATGGATGATTGTAGCACAAGATTAAATATAATTTATCTTGATTATGGGAATGGTTTAATTCCAACTTCTTGTGCTAGTACATTTTGTATGTATTGAACGAACCAAGTAGAGATAAATATTTTATACTGACTTAATAAAATAAACTCTCTAACCATTAAATGTACTTATACTCTTAATCTTGATATAATTATTATTAGCAGTGTACATTATTATTGTTTTGATTTATTAAAAGGCGAGATTCTTTCGTGGGTCAATATGCCTGGTAAATTGGATAATAATAATAATGTACATTGGCAAAGTAATAGTTAGTTGATGGAATTCATGTCTCGGTTTAGAGATTGATGATACACCTTTATGAAAGCTTATAAGTTTTCATGTGTAAACCCGGCCGGTGAATTTTGTATCCGACACATAAAATAAGTTAAGCGAAAGTCTAAAGGAATTAATCAATAAATTAAATCGTCAGTAATTTAATTTAATTGATTAGTATCTGAATCTTAACATGGGGAGTTAAATAAGATTTAATAGATGAATTTCGAAATTGAATAAGGAGTGCAATTATGGATTTTTAGCAGAATAATTCGTAATTAATTATGGTGGATATTAATTTCGAAAATTATAAATTAATTCCATAATTGAAAGCCTTGTTAATTAAATTTTGTGGTCCCTGCTGTGCCTATTTAATAGAAAATACATGAATTCTTTTTCTGGTGGAAAAGAAAACTCAACAGGTTTTGGAAAAGGATTTTAACCCTTAAAACTTGTGCTATAAATAAATATGGTTTTCCACTTAGAGGGAGGACAGAGAGTGGCCGAATTTTTCAGTCTTTTTCTTAGAAAATTTCGCCCACACGAAATTACTATTTCCGGGTATTATTTGGATAAAACAGTAGAAGACCGTGGAACGTTTGAAGATCACGATTGTGCGAGTGATGTAGATTCCATTGAGAAGTTATGGAACTGACGACTCACGTGATAGAAGAGATATATTTACGCTGCAAGAGGTAACTCGTGAAATCTCGTTTATACTAGTTGTCTAGATTACATGTGATTTTGATACTGTGATTGCTTCCACTGCTTATTATAATCCATCAATACCATATAAGCCTCATTTTCTGCATCTTAAAATAGGTTCATTGAATATTTTGTCGAACTGTTTCAAAAAAATACTTATGTGATAACGGGTGTTCTTCTGAAATATTCGATATTTTAAATATCTCATTGATTAGTACTCAATAACTTAACTAGATAAGTTATTTGAAGAAAAAATACATAATATATGATCATATATTTTTCTAAAAACTCAAATATCTTGGAACAAAATCATTTTGCCATAAGGACTAACATTTGAGACAAGTTGTAGTATTAAAAATTTATAAAAAAGTTTCTCTTTTTCAATAATTTTATACGTCTACTAAGCTAGGATTACGAATTTGGGACTTTGTAATCACGGCACTAAAAAGGATTGAATTTTTTCCCTAGAGCTAGTTTGTCGCTGTTTTTCTGCCTTTGCCGGCAGTTGGAAGTGTTTTAAGTTCCAGTCGTTTGGGATCCTAACTCCAGTAATGGTCTCTTTTTTTACGTATCTTAATTATCTTATCGCCGTGTTGATGTCTAAAGTCAAAAGTTATGTATCCCTTTTCCCAAACAGGAATTTCTTGAGGAAATGTCATGTAGGATTTCTACAATTCAAACTCCATAATGGAGTTACTTTACAAGCCTAGAAGTTGCACACACTGTAATTGGGGGAAGGTCACCTATCGTTTTCTCTGTGTCCCGTCCAGTTCCCCTTTTCATATTGGACAAAAGTTACCCCTTCAACGCAATTGTAGTAATGCCGTTTGAGAGAAAGCTATAGTAATTTAGCTAACATTCACAAAAAGAATGTATTGTTTGAGTTACACCTCAAAATATTGTTAGTCATGATCTTAGGTACTGTTATCTCACACCTCAAAATAGTTCATATTTTGGTCTTCAGTATGCTAACATGTTTTAATTTTAAGGAACTAAGGACATAATTACAAACTGCAAAGGTGTAGACAATTTACAGGTGAAATTATTGAATGGGATGTTTGTTTCTTCAAATAAGTTAGTGCATCACAAAAGGTAAAGACCTCATTGCAAAACTAAACGGAAAATGTATTTGCTATGAGCCTGTCTTAGTAGAAATCTATTAAATTCAGGAGCTAGATTTTCAGCCACGTTTTATATTAAACGAATGAAAAAGGAAACAAACAAATAAATAAATGAAGGGGATAGGCATCCACATCTAGATAGCTCACAATAGGCTATTGCTTTGTCTATACAAAACTAGTCTGTAATTCTCATCCATCCGTTCCTTTCAAATAATTCTAATATGATACACTTTGTTTAATCATTAAGTACTTCTTTTGATATTCCGTAGTAAACTTGTTAGCTAATTAATTTTGGTATTTGCAACAGTATATATACACAATTTACAATGTCAGTAAAATGCATTCCATTGGTGAAAAGGGGATTCCCCACCACTACGCACCATCGACCAATACCCCTACTTTTGTTGTTTATATATACAAAAAAACTCCATTTCTTATCTTTCAAAGATTCCTTCCTACACACCCTCAGTTGAGTCATTTCACACAACCACCTACCCTCCTTAATTTCCCCATTCATATTGCCAGGCCCCGTAGCTTCAATTTACAATTCGTTATGGCCTTGGTGTAGTAATTCATAGGTGGTCATCCCTTCTTTCTTCTGCATTTCTTTCTAATTACTCCACCATTTCTCATTATCTCCAATTAGTACTACTTATTATATCCCACCAACCAAGACACCACTATCACCATTGGCTCTTCGTTAATTCTCCAAATTAAGTTGCAAATTTATCAGTAAATTAGTTATACTACTAGAAATATAGTTACCAATTATGAAAATCCTTATGGCCATCTCCAGTGCTTTGATGATTCATAGCGTTATTGTGCTCATCTTCTGTGAAGGTAATGAAGGAATGCTCATACTTTTGCCATGTTTAATTTGTCTGTAACAGACATTTGTTTTATTTGGATTCGTATCACATGTATGGGCACTGAAAACAGGGTTTCACCATTTCTTGGTAAAAATTCATTCTTTATTCAAAGGATTATTAAGAATTTTCACATTTTTATTGGTCTTTCATTTGGTTCATGTTTTTTTATTTTCTTGTGTAGGTATATTGGGGGCTACGTTTACATTTGTGAACAAGTGTGACAAAACTGTGTGGCCTGGAATTTTGGGCACTCCAAAACTGGACAGTACTGGTTTCGAGCTTACCAAAGGCAGTTCTCGTTCATTTCAAGCACCGACCGGCTGGTCCGGTCGTTTTTGGGGCCGAACCGGCTGCAACTTCGACGACTCAGGAAGCGGTTCATGTGCCACAGCCGACTGCGGTTCCGGCCAAATGGAGTGTAACGGTGGAGGAGCCACACCTCCGGCGACACTAGCCGAATTCACACTCGGGTCGGGTTCGCAGGATTTCTATGATGTGAGCTTAGTGGACGGTTACAACTTACCCATGATGGTAGAAGTTAGTGGCGGGTCGGGTCCATGTGCCTCCACGGGTTGCAACGTGGACTTGAACCAAAAATGTCCGACGGAGCTGATGGTGGACGGCGGCGGCGCTTGTAGAAGCGCCTGTGATGCTTTCAGGACTCCACAATACTGTTGTGAAGGTGCTTATGCTTCGCCGGCGACGTGCTCGCCGTCGGTGTACTCGCAGATGTTCAAGTCGGCGTGTCCCAAATCCTATAGCTACGCGTACGACGATGCCACAAGTACATTCACATGTTCTAATGCCAATTACATCATCACATTTTGTCCCTCCTCTCTACCAAGGTAAATAAAATCAAGTTATAATCATCAATATTATAAAATATTCTATATCATTAATGCAATTTAACAAATATAATAGCAAAATTATAATTCAATTCAAGGTAATTAATCATGTTCAATATTGGAAATCAAATTAATATGGAGGTACGAAAATTTTATGTATTGCCAATGTATATTTTAATTAATGTCAAAAAGAAAAGAGCGTAGATACCATTTTACAATTAGTAGTAAAATTTAGAAGGTGTATAAAATTTTAATGCATTATGAAATACATTAATAGTTCAGGAAAAAAAATAATACTTGAACATGACCTTTACCGAGGTTTAAAAGATCTAATGAATTTTCTTCTTTTCTTGCAGCAAAAAATCTTCAAAATCAGACGGGTCGACGGATGGGTCAGGTAGTGAGTCAGGATCCGGGTCATTTCCAGGTACTGAATCAGGCACAGGGTCAGAGACTGGAGCAGGATCCGGGTCACTTCCAGGTTCTGAATCAGGCGCAGGGTCAGGGTCAATGGGTCAGGCAATGTTAGCGGATGGATCTTGGTTAGCAAGTTTGGCTACGGGGAGCTCGGCTAGTAATCAACCGTCAAGGGTTATTCAATTTATACCACTAATAGTGGCTTTTGTATTATTTATAGGTTCACTTTTGAAATTATAGAGTTTAACATTAAAATATTTCATTAAGTAGAGTAGATAAGATTGTTAAATTGAAAAGAAGAAGAAAAAAGGAATAAAGTACCAACGTACCAGCTTCTGTTAGGCTCACATTGTAAACGATTCCATCAATTCCAATTTTCACAAAGTTCATTCCGTTTTTTTTCTTTTTAATAATTATTACTCGTAAATACGCATGAAAATGACTGGATATTCCTTTCTCTGTGCTTAAGACCCAAACAAAAAGATGAGAACACATAAAAAAGAAAACAGAAAATAAGTTGAAAAGGATTGAGAAGGAAACAAGTCTGATTTTTAATGCGACAAGTGGGAAAGTTCTATTTTTGTATGGCACCGTACATTTCATATTTTTGTAATAATATAAGTGTGTGAGGGGTCATAAAAATTGCAACTTTTGGTAGTCTCTGTATTTTATCCACAAACCTAATGTAAAATACTACAGGCATAATAATCCTTTTCCACAAAGTCCAAAAAGAGAAAAGTAACTGTTCAATAGTTTTTGGTGTTCACTGTGTATATATATCTTTCCCAGAGGTCAAAATGTAACGTCCATTTCCTCTCTTATTGGTTCGTCAATATTATATCATTCATTGTGACATGATTGGAATTCCATTTACAACTTATAATCGGCAGGAAAATGCTTATTCGTTGGTGCTTTTTTTCTTCTTCAATTCAATATACTGAAATATAATCTGCTCTCTATATAATTAATAAAAAGAAAGCAAGTAAAGTAATCAAGTACGTAATTAACCAACTCTAGCGAAGGAATTTGTGGCTATAAGTTTATCGTGTATTATAATCGTCTAGACTCTAGTACACTCTATTCAATATATGTTAAGATAAGTGTTTTGTATTAAGATTTTAATTAATAAAAACGCTTTATAAACTTTCATCCAAAACGTAATTTACCAAACAAAAGATCTAGTGAAAAGAAATTCTATTTTACTCTTGATTAGTGATTACTCCACTCTAGGGGAATCTCTATGTTTTTTAGTGGGGAATATTTTTTTCATTTTCAGCTTTGAAGTTTTGCCTTCCTCGCTTTTCTTTTTACCTTTGTGCAATTTCCTACCAACGGCCAATTGAAAGGACAATATACTTGTGTTCATCATTCTTCCGTTGAAAGTATTTAACTAACATAATTATTATGAGTAGGGCAAAATAATTAGTGGACTTTGTCTTTACTTTCTCAACTATTTAGTACTGTTATCCTTCTTTGCGTGGCGGATAAACTTCGGGAGGGCATTGTTCTTTTTTTAATGTAATCAAAAGGGAATTTTTATCATGATAAGAAGATATTTTAGTTTTCAAAAACCTTTTTGACTGATCAAAACTCAAAAGAAAGACAATATATCGAACTGGTCGGTGAACTTTCGAAGATATTTCCATCTTTCACAATAACTATTTGTTAGATTTTTTTGTTGCTACAGGCTAGCAATTATTCTTCTTATATTGAAATTAAATTACATTAAAGGCAGCGAAAGATATTTTCATTTCCTCTCCAAGATTTTTCCCCTTTCCCAGATTTTTCCAAGCCTCAGAAAACAATTGGAGGAAGAAGAGAGGTCGGCCAATATGAATATTTCTTTCTGCTACAAGAAAATAGCAAATCAGATTTATCATATGTCAAATCTCTGGATATACTGGTTCTGCTATCTTCTTCCCACCCCCCTCCCCCTTCCCCCCCCCCCCCCCAAAAAAAAAAAGAAAAAAAAGGAATTGGGATTTTTTTTCTGCTAAGCAAGGAACTTCAAAATGTTAGAGAGGTTAAAAGGCGATGTTAAAAAAAGGTTTGGGCTGAAGCTGCCGGAAGTCGTGATTAGAGAAGGATTTAAGATTTTACATCATTACATGTACTGTTCTTTTGTCATAATAAGGGGTAACTTAAATAGTATACTCCAAAAAATTTCAACCATATAAATACAATTGCAAAAACTAGAATCTTGGCCCTTTGTTACATAATTTTCACAAATAATGCATCTTTCAACATGTAACAATCATTAACATTCCAACGTCTGAAAGTCATTAGTTAATGAAATCCGAGGGCCATTCATTTCAACTTGACTCTGTTCCTCCCCCACTTTCTCCTCCCCCACCCCCCAAAAACTATAATAATAAAAAGAAATTGTGCGGCTGCTCTTCTTTCAACACTCACATTGCACAAGAGTATTAGGCACTAAAAAACAACAATGATTGTCACTTGGAATCTGAAATGAAGCTCAATATACAAATACTTTGGGACAAGGATTGGCCATTGAAAGTTGACAGAAAAGATTGGAGGTAGTCTGATGTGCTGAGAAAATATTCTTTAGCCAATTTGGATACCTACAAATGTCAAGAAAAGAGAGAGTGCTCATCTTTTTTATGAAGATAAGGACCCTATCTATAGCTTCTTCATTCATTTTTCAACTGCATCACTCATTTCAACTTTCTATACATTCAAATGCCACCATGGTTTCATCAGTGGTCCATTGAGACCTTTTTCCTGTTAAATATCAATTAAAATATGATAACTTCAGAACCTTAACAAACACTCTCAAGGTCATTTATCAGTTTCTTTCTAACTAGTTCTTGTTCTTAGGTTAACTGCACATTCATCAGCAAGATACTGAACAAAAATAACATAGCAAAGAGAGGTTTTCTAATACTCCTGTATTGGACCCTAACTATGGAAGAAGCATAATTCAGGATATTAAACTCCTCTGCATATCGTAGCATATCGTATAGCTACAAGATACCTTAATAAACAATTGAGAACTGACGATACAAAAAATTAATCTGCAATTCCGTGGAAGGTAAGATATAAAACTGCTAGAGAAACTATGACATCCAACTATTTGCTGAAATATTATGGAGAAAAAAAGGAACTTGCTGAACTAAGTCGGCCTTCTTTTATTAAATCTAAGAAACTAAGTGATGCTTGTGTTCAAGCGAAGATGTGAAGTTCAACGGTCCTTCAATGCGAATCAGAAAGGTCTTCCAGAGTTAAACATTTCACTTGAATCAACTATTGAAACAGCATGTGACACAGTAAACCTGCACTGCGAATGTTCACCCCATAATTCTGACCAATAAAGGATAGCAATGATCCATCTCATAGTTAGGCCAGGAGTCATCACCATTAACGAATCCCTGATGACGTTTCCAAACTTCTGTATGATATATCTCTTCTACGCTGAAACGCAAGCCAATATCTTTCACTTTTAGTAGAAACTTGTCCAATGAATCACCTCTTTTGGGACTGAAAAGTATGGCTTCAGAGGAGACCTCCTTTTTCAGCAACAATTTGATGGTTTCGGCAAGTTCTTGATGGAATTCCTTAAAAAAAGTGCTGCAACATTATAAACGAAGTCAACATATAGCAGAAACTCCTCAACATAATGAAAGGTAAAGCTTTGGATCAGTTTTTTATTTATTATTATTATTATTATTATTTTGACAATAGTGGTGTTTGAGCTAGCTCTGATTTAGTTCTTGTAATAAATTAAAGGGTCCAGTTTAATGAATAACGAAAGAATTAAGAGCTCTAGCTCATTATAGATGGATGCAAAGAAGGAAATATCTTTGACCAATTACCTTATCTGTCAACAAAGATGCAATAAGGTTGTCTACACAATTAAATAAAAGTATACAGTACCATGGAAATTGTTAGACACGTAAGCCAGCAAAGGCACTGTTTGGACTAATATGTGCAACTATTGCGTGTCCTAAAAAGGAATTTCAGCATATGGCATATTATTTCGTTATGCTGTGGTTGACGTTGATTAGTATTGACGTGAAGATAGTGAAACAGAGAAACAAAACACTTCTTTCTGACCTTCATAGAGAATGGTCAATGAGGAAAATATATATATGTACTTTAGTAAGAAAAATAAAGAAGAGAACTACCAGTCACTTGCGATGATAATATCAAATTTGTTGGAGAAATTAGAGTCTTTATCCTGACCCCAATGTAGCATCAATGGCTTCACTTCTGTACTACCAAATCCACCAGAGTTGGCGTTTATATTATGCTGTATATCTGAACATTAAGAAAATGCCAACTAAAGATAATACATGGTAGGAACTGAAGATGACAATAAATTTCTGTAAAATAAATCGTTAGGAATTTCGCTGTTAGCTCTAAATCTAAGGCAGGAACTTTAAAGAAAATGAAAAAGAAAAACATCACCTCTGTCTACTTTCACAAACCCGTCATATGGTTTCGGTTATATTGGAGCCAACAAGTAAAGAACAGTTCAAAATATCAGTAAAAAGAAAAAGTTGATCATAAAAGGGCGTGATAGTCCATTCAGCTACCTCTAATAACAGATAATGATTCTACTCGAGACGCATACTAGGTCAACCAAATTGTATGTCTTCAGATATTGAGAGAATGGTTAGCAATCACAAGTCTTTGTGCTTGTTCCTCCTTACTCATATAAGGATGGTCCCCGGGAATATAAGAGCAACCACCCCAATGTAGGTTGGTACTGATGAATCTAAAAAGTTGAAGAGAGAAAAAGAAGCTTAAAAGCACAGCATCTTATCATCACGTATTTGTGTCAAAAAGTGGTCGGTGGCCAGTGGACAAACTAAGTGTTATTATTATGCTCATCTAGCCATTGGAGAAAAAGGATACAACCAACGACTTGAGGATTTCCATCTGATATGATAACTTCTAATGCTTCTGTTGTCATTGCAACAGCTAATCCAGCTAAGCCATATCCAGATCCAAGTTCAATGACTCTTTTCTGCCTAAAAAGACAAACAGATGTGTAACTCAGATCACTTTCAGGTGCAAGGAAAAACATTCAACTTGTCATAGAACACATATGAAACCTGAACATGTCTGGATGTGACAAACAGTAGTAAGCAAGGACTTCCTCAGACGGCCATTGACCTATTCAAAAAGAAAGTTTCTAAATTAGGACAGCTTAGCAGCACTACAACAACAACAACTATGTCTCAATATTGCGCCAGTTGAGGTCGGCTACATGAATCCTCTCTATCCTTTAGCAGTAATCAAAGAAAAAAGTAGATTGACCTTTTAGGTTGATTGAAACTGAATGCACAATCTCCTGTACAATTAGCAAAACATACTTCAATTTGATAGTAAAGGTACTAGAGGAAGCCTGTCCATTTAAACAAGTAGAGAAGACATTACAGCCTGAATTTTAGGCCCAAAAGCAGCTTATAAGCTCCACAGTTGAGCTTTTACCAACATATTTGTGCTGAAATTTAATAAAGTAAAAGTGCATTTACACATTTAAGAAACACTTTAAAAAACCATTTTTCATACGGTAAGTACCTTTTATCCTCAAATGCTTTGCAAAATCGAAGGGGAGCCTTGGCGTAACTGGTAAAGCTATTGCCATGTGACCAGGAGGCCACGGGTTCGAGCCGTGGAAACAGCCTCTTGCAGAAATGCAGGATAAGACTGTGTACAATAGACCTTTGTGGCCAGGCTCTTTCCTGAACCCTGTACAGAGCGGGAGCTTAGTTGATCGGACTGCCCATTTTACTTTGCAAAATCAAAGAGAGCCATCACATACTCTTTGCTCATTTGTCATCAAATCACAGGGACCTCAAAGTCCAATTTATGTCGTCTTCTCTATCATTTATTTGTCCACATCTTGTTTTGTCTCCTTTTTAGACATATTCTCTTATTCTTGAAATTTTGACTACAAAGTTCAAAAGGTGTATGTCAAAACTCTTGCCTTTACAAAATATCCTCTTTAAAACTTTTTCAACTTATTCTCTTATTCTTTGAAAGTTCTGACTAAAAATTTCAAAAGGTCTATGTCTTCTTAAAACATTTGCCTTTAAAAGAAAAATGTCCACTTTTATAAGAATAGACAAGTTTCTCATACACTGTTCTATTTGAAAGAATAAGAGATCGTTTCAAATAACTCCGAGGCTAAAGAAAACTATTTTACGTAGAAAAAAAACAGGGTATTAAAACAAGGACAAGCTACTTCATTCAAATCTGGAAGCATTTGGCTTTTCTTATGGCATATGAAGAGGGATATTGCTGAAGCAAGTAGTCAGTCCTTCACTTCATCTGACAATAGTACGGAGTCATATATATTACTCTTTCTAAGCAATGAATCACTTCATTGATAAATTATCCAAGTGTTTGGGTGATATTAGATTAATTAGCTCTACTCCTCGCAAACTCAAAGAACAAATGACAACAAAGGCGCCTCAGTTTTACTTCACAAGGTTTCCTGCTAGCATTCAGTCAGACTTCAAATAAGGGAGAAAAATGGTTTCTCCATGGACACATTCTATTATACTACGCAAAGGTAAAAACTTTGGGATGTCCTTTTTTATGGGGGCACCCCTCTAGATGCATCTAATCATTATGCCTCTTCATTAGATGCATAATGATCTTTTCCGTAACCTGGAATTATAGATCCTTGAATAACTAAAGCTACCGCTGAGGATCATGAATTCTAGTGTTAATTAAAGATTTCTCATTTAACTAGAAACATAATGACTCAAATTGGAAAAAGAACAAATCAGCTGTTCCCGGAGTCTGTGAATTAGGATTCTGAGTTTACAAAATAACCAAAAAAGAAAGGAAAAAAAAAAGGTTAGATTTGGTAGATACTTACAGACAAGCCCAGTGTTGTCAATATCATATTTGTTACAGACCTCAAAGTCACTCAGATCTGCGATCTCATCCACTCTCTGACTGCATCAAGTTCTAAGCATTAGAAACCATCAGAGCAGATGCATAATCAACCAGGTTGTTATAAATTGTAACCATTAACGAAACAATTACTGTTGCTTAATTTTGCAAGGGAGAAAAACCACAACATTTGCACCAGGAAATGAAATGGATACAAACTTGATATACTTTTCAGTTATAACACAAAGCATTTGGCTTCCATGAGAATGAAACAAACCCAGAAAGAGTTAGAAACTTTGAAATGGAAACTCACCGGAGAAGAAGTTGAGGAGAATTAGCAACAGGCAATGTGTAGCAGAAAACAGCATCTCGCGAATTGTGCAGCTGATTATTTTCTGATAAAGAAGAATCCAAGATTTCATCAGGGGAATCTTTCATCACACGGCATGGTATCAAATTGAAGCTGTGGGTAGCCTTTCTTGATACTCGCTGAATACCCACTTCAGATTGATTATCTGAAAAAACACCCAATTCAGTTCAGATGATCAAAGATTAAAACTTTGACAAAAATGGGCTACACATATATGTTTTGCTAGACCTGAATTGGATGAAGGACCGCCAAGAATAGCACGTTTAAGAATCTTCCATCTAAGAGATGATGCATTACTTGTTGAAGTCGATCTACTATTTGCTTCCATCTTCCCAATCCTTGGCCTGCTATTGCCACGTCTTACAGTTTCTCCGTATTTCACGTCACAGTTCTTACTGCCGAAACTACGACATCGTATAGGGCGCATCCCCATATTTCACCAAATTCTTCATAAATTTGAAGGAAAAATGTACTATTTGTTATGAAATAAAAGCAATTTAGTAAAACATGAACAAGAAATAGAGATAGAAAGAATGAAGAGATTTTTTTCTTCAATTGTGTATATTTTCCTATCTATTACAAGGCCTTTATATAGGCATAAAAGTGAAGAAAATATGTCATGGAATATGTCATTGAACATACAAATTATGTCATTGAATATGTCATTAAGCATTTTAGATGAAGATCCACCATAATGTGATATTCATCATAACACTCCCCCTTGGATGTCCATAGATAATGTGCCTCATTAAAAACTCTCTAAAAAAAATATTGGGATGTACATAGTTATTTATGATATGCATTGTTTGTTGCCTCATTAAAAACCTTACCAGAAAAACCCAGTGGGACAAAACCTTGGTTAAGGAAAAGAGTGCAGCGTATAGTTACTCCCCCTGATGAAAAATCACTTAATGTCTCGAAGACGACGCATTCCAATCTTATATATCAGCTTTTCAAATATTGAGGTTGGTAATGCCTTAGTGAACAGATCAGCCAAATTATCACTTGAACGAACTTGTTGTACATCTATTTCACCATTCTTCTGAAGATCATGAGTGAAAAAGAATTTTGGTGAAATGTGTTTTGTTCTATCTCCTTTGATATATCCTCCTTTCAATTGAGCTATGCATGCAACATTGTCTTCATACAATATTGTTGGAATATTCTCTTTCGAAGAAAAACCACATGTTTGCTGAATGTGTTGAGCTAAAGATCTTAACCAAACGCATTCTCGACTTGCTTCGTGAATGGCTATTATCTCTGCATGATTTGAAGAAGTAGCAACCATAGTTTATTTTGTCGAACGCCATGATATGGCTGTACCTCCACTTGTAAATAAATAGCCTGTCTGAGATCGACCTTTGTGTGGATCAGACAAATATTCTGCATCTGCATAACCAATCAATGATGGCTTGGATTCGTTTGAATAAAATAAACCCATATCAATGGTCCCTTGGAGGTATCTGAATATATGTTTAATACCATTCCAGTGTCTTTGTGTTGGCGAAGTACTAAATCTTGCCAATAAACTTACTGAGAAAGCTATATCTGGTCGGGAATTATTGGCAAGATACATTAATGCCCCAATTGCACTAAGATATGGTACTTCGGCACCAAGAAGCTCTTCATCATTTTCATGAGGTCGGAATGGATCTTTCTTTATATCAAGTGATCTCACAACCATCGGGGTACTCAATGGATGTGCTTTATCCATATAGAATCGCTTTAAAATCTTTTCGGTGTATGTTGATTGATGGACAAATATTCCATCTTTCATATACTCAATTTGTAGACCAAGACAAAATTTTGTCTTTCCAAGATCTTTCATTTCAAATTCTTTCTTCAAACAGTCTACTGTTTTTGGAAGCTCCCCAGGAGTTCCAATAATATTTAAATCATCAACATACATAGCAATTATAACAAATTCAGATTCAGACCTTTTTATAAAGACACAAGGACAAATTGGATCATTCTTGTACCCTTCTTTCAACAGGTATTCACTCAGGCGATTGTACCACATACGACCTGATTGTTTCAATCCGTATAAAGATTTCTGAAGCTTTATTGAACAAGTTTCTCGAAAACTTTTATATGCTTCTGGCACTTTAAATCCCTCAGGTACTTTCATAAAAATTTCGTTGTCTAATGATCCAAACAAATAGGCTGTAACAACATCCATTAGATGCATATCAAGTTTTTCTTGCACTGCCATATTTATGAGATACCGAAGGTGATAACATCCACTACAGGAGAATATGTCTCCATATAATCAATTCCAGGCCTTTGGGAAAACCCTTGTGCCACAAGTCGTGCTTTATATCTAACGACTTCATTTTTATCATTTCGTTTCCGCACAAAAACCCATTTATACCCTACTGGCTTTATGCCTTCAGGTGTTCAAACTATGGGTCCGAAGACTTCACGTTTTCCAAGTGAAGTTAACTCTGCCTGGATAGCGACTTTCCAATTTGGCCAATCATTTCTCTGTCTACATTCATTGACAGATTTTGGTTCAAAATCCTCATCTTGTTGCATTATTTCAACAGCAAAATTATAAGCAAAAATGTTATCGATAACAACATTATTTCGGTTCCATCTTTTCCCGGTTGAGACGTAACTTATTGATATCTCTTTATTTTCATTATTTTCAGGTACCTGGACCTCCCCTAAGGTCTTATCATTTGTTATATCTTGGGGCTATTTTTGAGCCACTACCTCCGTGTTATGTTCACTTTGATCATTTGCTCCTTTCTTCTTCGAGGATTTTTATCTTTAGAACTGATTGGTCTACTACGTTTCAAGCATGACTTAGACTCATTTGCTTTAATTAATTGTCCTGTCGGGATATCAACTCGAATTGGTGCATTAGCAGCTAGAATATGTGACTTGGTCACCCTTGGTAGGTCAGTGAATGCATCTGGCAATTGATTTGCAATATTTTGCAAATGAATAATCTTTTGAACCTCTTGTTCACATTGATTTGTTCGAGGATCTAAATGAGACAATGATAATGCATTCCAATCTATATTCTTTTTCAGCTGCTTATTTTCTCCCCCTAATGTTGGATATACTGATTCATCAAAATGGCAATCAGAAAATCTTGCCGTAAATAAATCTCCAGTCATCGGCTCGAGATATTTTATAATTGAAGGAGATTCATATCCAACATATATCCCCAGCCTTCTTTGAGGACCCATCTTTGTGCGTTGTGGTGGAGCAATTGGAACATATATCGCACAACCAAAGATCCTAAGATGGGAAATATTTGGCTCCTGACCAAAAGCCAATTGCAATGGGGAGATTTTATGATAACTTGTGGGCCTTATCCGCACAAGTGATGTTGCGTGCAAAATAGCATGACCCCATACTGAAATGGGAAGTTTTGTTCTCATAAGCATTGGTCTAGCAATTAATTGGAGGCGTTTGATCAATGATTCTGCTAGACTATTTTGCGTATGAACATGAGCAATCGGATGCTCAATTGTTATCCCAGTTGAAATACAATAATCATTAAAGGCTTGGGATGTAAACTCACCAGCATTATCAAGACAGATTGTATTAATTGCATAATCTGGAAATTGTGCTCTTAGCTTTATTATTTGAGCCAACAATCTCGCAAATGCCATATTGCGAGTTGATAGTAAGCACACATGTGACCATCTTATAGATGCATCTATCAAAACCATATAATATTTGAATGGTCCACATGGATGGTGAATGGGACCACATATATCACCTTGTATACGTTCCAGAAATGCAGGGGATTCCATCCTAACTTTAATAGTTGATGGTCTAATAATTAATTTTCCTTGAGAACATGCAGCACAAGAGAATTCCTTAAATTGAAGAATTTTCTGATTCTTCATTGCATGTCCATGTGAATTCTCAATTATTTTACGCATCATATTAGAACCAGGATGGCCCAACCGGTCATGCCAAATAATAAAATTATCTTGATTAGTAAACTTCTTGTTTACTACGGCATGTGTTTCAATCTTGCTAATACTTGTGTAGTATAAGCCGGAGGAAAAAGCGGGTAACATTTCAAGCACATATTTCTTACCGGACGTTATTGTAGTAACATAAAGATATTCAATCTTTTCATCATTTGTAGTCTCAATATGATAGCCATTTTGGCGAATATCTTTGAAACTTAATAAGTTTCTTTGAGATTTACTACAATATAGTGCTTCATCAATAGCCAAATTTGTTTCTCCTGGTAGTAATAAATTGGCTCTTCCAGAACCTTCAATTAATCTTGTACTACCGGATATTGTATTAACATTTGCTTCTTTCATTACCAAATAAGAGAAATATCTCTTATCTTTTAAAATAGTGTGTGTTGTAGCACTATCCAGAAGACATATATCATCTTTATTAATCTTGAGTCCAACTGAAGACTGTGGAATTTTCATATTCTCAATAAAATATGGCTCAACTTAGCTGGAGTTAAGAATAAAATTAGAGCTTCGTGCTGATAACGTGTTATGAAATAAAAGCAATTTAGTAAAACATGAACAAGAAATAGAGATAGAGAGAATGAAGAGATTTTCTTCTTCAATTGTGTATATTTTCCTATCTATTACAAGGCCTTTATATAGGCATAAAAGTGAAGAAAATATGTCATGGAATATGTCATTGAATATGTCATTAAGCATTTTAGATGAAGATCATGGAAGAAGAGTAGACATCCACCATAATGTGATATTCATCATAACACTATTTTATAAGTATTGAGTTTTCTTTTAAGAACGTTACTGGTTATATTTCAAAGTTTTACCTTCGTGGTTAATTTAAACCGATTAATTAAATTTCCTCGCTACTAAACGTGCAACTCATCAAATAACATTTACCAAAAAAAAAGAAAAAGAAAAAAAAACTCATCAAATAATGGTAATTGCAATTTAGTAAATGGATATCTGTAACAATGTTGTCGAAGGCAAATAAATTTTTTACAGTATCAATCAATGCAATTTAGCGTACTACTAAGCCTCAATACCGAACACTATATCAAACATATGCAATTGAAAATGACGATACAGAGTAAAATGAGAAGCTAGCAGCAACCGTTTAAAAAATTGGGCATCCATCAACCGTAATACCTTCAGCAGTTGGACAAGAAGCCAAAGGGCATATATCTGTATGACTTCCCCACCACTTAAGGCTAACATTCTCCTGTCCTAAGCACAAGTACAACAATACACCCATGAATGCTAATCCTGCATCTAATGCCCCAGATAAAACATAATTGTGACGACTCCACAAATTCTTGTAGTATCTATATACAACAAATCCTGAAATAAAAGCAATAATGATCCAACTGTTGTAGTTGACAGCAGTAGCAGGGGGCATTTTGATTATTCCAGCTAATACCACAGGCACTGAAATCAGTCTAATCCATTGATGGTTTGGGAAAGCTTTCTGTAATAACCAAACAAATGCAGGAGCTACAGCTCCAAGTAGAAAAAAAAACAATTTGTAGCAGAGTAATAACCAAGATTTCCATAAATCCTCTGTGACCCAATCAAACCCCAGATGACTGAGGCATCATAGAAAACATGATCAGTTGGACATGTCCATGGACTGTCTTGAGGAAGCAAAGCTCTATCACAAATATTTGGGACGGTGTCCATTAGCCACCATGCCGTTCCTAGATGTGCAAATGCTGATATTAGGGTTCCAACTACCTGAATAAGTAGTAAGAAAGCAGATTTGTGACAGGTCTTTATAAACCTAGGAACTATAAGTTTTTATGTCACTTTGCCAAAAGGTATAAAAACTAACCTGAGCCATGAACATTGCCCTAGGGGGGGTCTTCATATAATGTCCAAGTTTTAAGTCTTGTAGAAAGGTTAAACCTTGCTTCATACTGATATAGCCATACACCTTGAAGCACATATTAGCAGCTGGATATCCTGGATACAAGTATCCCATTATGTACTCCGTGATAATATTTAAACCAGGTGTCTGAGCGACAAAAATATTGGAACATCAGATTTGCCGAAGGAAGAAAACAATAAATTCACAACACTGACACAAAGCTATTATTGCAACTAATTTACCTAAATTGTGCAGTAACTATGTTACTGATGGACAAAATCAGACTATCTCAAGCTGCTATTATACTGAATGGTAAACATGGGCTTACTTGGTTTGTCGTAGCAGTTATGACTCCAATTGGGAGGGTGAAAAAGAAGGCAAGACCACACGCTAGCAAGACACCCCACCATGGTAATTGGAGCTGGTTTTTGTAAATTTCACATACAAATACAGTTGCTGCAATATTTATTACTAGAATAATTTGGAACCACCATTCAGGAACTTGCTTGTATTTCCTCATCAGCTTTGTGTGCACTTCCATTTTCTTCTCCTTTAACGCAGACTTGCTGAGCTGCCATAGTTCCCTGCACCTCAATAACTAGTCAACTGGTGTTTCCATTCTCTACATCAAGGCAACCGTTAATTTCGAGTGTAGTTACTAAACTTTACCCACTATAACACTAAAGTAACAAGGCATTAAAGTAAATGAACTTTACCACTACTACTATAACATCAAATTATGCAGCTTACTGTCCATGAAAGAGGAAAACATGAACAACTGTGGCAGTGAGGCAAGCAAAGCTGAATGCATAGGTCAATGAAAGGAAAATGCTGAGATAAAGGCGACCCTCGTGCTCATATTTCTCTAAATCAATGTGAAAGTTTTGGTCTATGATGCTTGAAATGTTGTAGTCTTGACCATTTTCTTTAAACAAGCCATCCGAGAATATTGGAAAGTTCTTGGCCTTGTAAACATTGGACCAATACATAAGAGGTGTAACAACATACAAAAGGAGAAAATAACCAACAGCAATATTTGCAGTAGCAAACCATGGGCTAGCTAGTGGGCTTCCAAGATAGGAGGATATACTAGACCAATCAAGCCCAATTGCACCTATCCCAAGACCATGCATCCCTGAACCCAACTGTTGGCCCAGGACAGAGGAAGGGAACAACCAACACAGCCAAGATATGGAACTTAGCACTGGGAAAAGGTAACCTGGAAAGACATAGTAAGCAAAGCTGCACACAAAGGCAATGAGGAAGAATTGGTTTCTTGTTAATCCATTCTTGGTTCTCTCTTCTTTATCATGATGAGCCCTGCCATTGGAAGGGAAAACCTTAAGGGAGTGGACACCTGTATATGTAAAAGTATTAAAAGTTCAACAAATATTAACTTTTGATATTATAATTCCAAAAATTCTATAGGTGCAATGGTGAATTTAAAAAGCCAAACCAATTAAGTTTAAATTATGAATCCGTCTTTGAATCAAATCAATTCTGTGTCTGAAACTGACTTGTACCTTCTTGATTTAATTTGGTGTTAAATGTTAAATGTTAAATGTTTTTCCTTTCATCCTCTTTTTGTAATGGTGTATCATATTCATGATAATTGCATAGAATGTCATGTTTATCGGTTGTGTACAACATTCCCCCCCCCCCCCCCACACACACCCCTTTTTTGTGTGTGTGCGTGTATTTTGGCTCTTGGTTTGAACTTTGTACTGTTAGACGTCTAGTACAGTTTGCACTTCTCTAAGATCAGTCATGTTGCTCCCAAAATATGTAAATACCTTCTCAATTTCGTAGTCAAATTATCACAGGCAATGTTGGCAAACCAACTCAAAAGGTCGATGCATCAAATTCTACTCTCTTGGGATTTCCTTTTTCTATTATATCATAAATTCATAATGATAGTCAGCTGATTCACAATTTTGTAATTTTTTTAATATCGGATATCCAAAAGAGGGACGATTCACTGTTTTGTATCAACATGGATATTTATATGCAGTATGCATATAATATAGCATTGTCTAAAGTTTCAACGGAATTACTTCAGAAAGAATACTGACGATGTCGTCATTTTGTCTGTTATCTTTAATAACTGGTTGAACAGAATTATATTTCCGTATCCACTGATAAAACCGAAAAAGAGAGCTAAAAACCCAAAACAAAACAACCCAACTTTACATTGATTCAATTTAGTGAGTCTATACATATATATACATAAACCAACATATATAGTGAATTATTTTTGGAAAAAACGTTGATCCAAATAGACCACGTATCACTTAGAATTCTTATCGAAAAGGCCTTGTTTCTTTTTCTTGCCTTTTTATGTTAAATACACTGATGTGCGTGTATCTGTATATGTCACGTATTTCTCTTTAACTCCATCATGGAAATGTTTATGCTCACCGGATATCTTGCTATAGTATATATAACATTATTATGTTTAAATAATGGAATGTCTTTTTGCAAAATGTTATTCATTAATCAAGACCGAACAAGACAGACAAAAGATGTCGACCATTAGTAATCTACTACCCCCTCCATATATCCCAAAAATATGTTGCGCTGAAAAATAAATGTTGCAGCTGAAAGAGTAAGCTGTTGAGCATATAAATCTTTTTTTATTTTTGTATAAATTAAAACACTGATTTCTGAAAACTTTTAAGATATATAAGATCTAGAGATTCAAAATCACGGAAGAAGTATATCATACATCACAACATTTCATACTTAAGATATTTTGCTGTAGTAGCCATACCTGAATAGAGACACCTGGACAAGATTTTGGGGCCACCACATGGCCGCGGGCTCAACCAAATACCGGCGAAAAATCCCAGCCCAACCAAATCCCAAAACTTGCGTCGTAATAACGACGATCAACGCCACCCAAAAACTCAACTTTTGCTTGTAGAACAACTTCACGGCACTCACCACGTGAATCGCATAAGGATTCCCGGCGCCTGAGTTAGCAAAGATCGTGATAAGCACGTGTTCTTTCACGTTGAAGGGTCCGGGATTCAGTGTGAACTCCCACTTGCTTCCTTTGAAGAAAACTCGGTCCGTAATGGCCTTGGCCATGAGGTGACCCAACAGAACCACCGCAATTTGGGTGGAGATGGAGGTGATGGTGAGCGGCTCACGGCGGTACCAGAAGAACTGGTTGAGGAAAGAGAGGAGGAAACAAGCGATAGTGCCGAGAACCCACATGCGGAAAGTGACGACAAGAAAAGTGGGGTCGTCGGTGATGGGGACAGTGAGTGCCACCTGTTCAACCGGAGAGTTATCGTCATCTTCGCTTTGAACTGCAAATGTGTGATGTTTTCTTAAAGAGAAATGAAAGAATTAATAGGAGTAATTGGAAGATGAAATAGAGGGAGAATCAGTGAATGCTTACGAAGTGGAGCTGAGATTTCTGAGTGTTGCTCCGCACCATTCATCATTTCTTCTCGGTCTTCAAGTTTTTGCTAAGGTGGAATGATGAGTAAAGGGACGATGAAACTTAGCCAACTTTTTGACATAAAAATTGTACTCCTACTACTTTTTAAAAACATAC
The DNA here is from genome assembly GCF_000715075.1 of Nicotiana tabacum. Taxonomy (NCBI): domain Eukaryota; kingdom Viridiplantae; phylum Streptophyta; class Magnoliopsida; order Solanales; family Solanaceae; genus Nicotiana; species Nicotiana tabacum. The sequence continues at coordinate 140,102,501 of NC_134082.1, forward strand.
TCCCTCCGTTCCAATTCATTTCAACGTGATTGACTCGACACTAAATTTTGTAAATTTGTGGCTCTATTCTAGAATATTTGTATAGTTATAAAAACTTTTAATTATTAGTAAAATTATAAGTTTAAGTTAAATTATTTTCAAATTTAAAAAGGGTTATTCTTTTTAGAACGGACAAAAAAAGAAATATGTTTACATAAACTGAAACGGAGGGAATAGTATTAAGAGTTAAGTTGAAAAATGATATTTGAAATTACGTATAAACATGCATTTCATTTAAAAAATTACGAGTAGGCAATTGAAATAAAAAAAACTCTTTTTGAATTTTTTTAAAAACTTGCAAAATTTCATAGGTAAACATATTTGTTTTTATAAAAATCGAAAGAAAACATTTATGGACAAACGGTCCTTACTATTGGTCTATCACTTTACATAAAAGTATAGGTGTCAAACGGGCCGGGTTGACCCGGGACCGACCCGGCCCAGACCGACCCGGTACTTAGGGGCTGGGTTACTGGGTTAGGAGGTTGGTCCGTTCACTTTAATTTATCCGGTTAACCGGATCGGTCAAACCCGGTCAACCAAAATCCCTGTAGAACCGGTTAACCGGCCCGGCCCGGCCTAGTTTAAAGGCTAGATTTCAATTTTTAAATATTTTTTTAAGGTTTTAGAGTCTAAGGCAATGCAAAACCTTTAAATTTACTCTTTTTCGTTAATTTACTTGTTAAATGTAAACCTTTCAATTTGTAAGTTTGAATTTTGAAATAAATGTAGCACTTGTAATTTATAAGTGCAATTTTTTTTCATCTTCATTGTATTTTTTATATTTTTACTTTATATTAATATAAATTACAGTAGTTATACAAAAAAAAAAATTAACCCGACCCGGCTCCTTGTACCTGTAACCCTTACGGTTCATTTTTTATCCGGATGAACCCGAACCTGTTAAGTCCGATAACCCCAACCCGTAACCGGCCCGATTCCAAACCCGTACGATTCAAAATTTTCCCTGCCCAACCCAACCCGGCTCACCCATTAGACACCCTTAAAAGTCTCTCTCGGCTGAAAACGAATATAGCCAAAAAAAAAAAATCAATGACCTGGAACGCACAAAGTGTAGTAATTTTCTGTTCTTTTTGGTTTTTAAGGAAAAAAATAGAGGCTTTAATGGTGTATAACCTATTTTTAAGTAATTTATGTTCTCACTATATTACTATTAGATGGATGGTAGAAACAATTTTAGGATTTATAAAGTCAAATAAAATTCAAGTTCAATAAATAATAGAATTTTCAAAACAAAATTCAAGTTCAGCAAAAACTTGACTTTTCGCAAGCACGTCTTTTCAGTTTTTAAATTAAAAGATAATAAGACGACTTAAGTACGGTTATAATCTTTTTTTTGGAACTTTTAATAAGTATTTATAACAATTTATTTGATACATGTTATGACCATCTGAAGAACACTTGTAATATTCATCAAATTTTATTTAAAATTTAAAATTGTTAAAGAAAATAAAAGACACTTAAGTAAAAATATTTAAAAATTAGAATAAGCTAACTAATCTTCGAGCTACCTTTTAGGTCCAACAAGTCCCAACGTGTTCAAGTGTCATCATTTCCTCCATAATTTTCCACGAATAATTATCTTTAGGGTTGTATAAAGTATTTAAAAAACACTTTTCTCCTTTTATATTTTACCAATGAGGAGAACTTGTCTCTTTTCTTCCTAATTAGGGTTGTTTACGATTTGACGGAAAATCGATTCAAACCGAAAACCAAATCAAATCGATTAAGTAAACTGATATTTTTTTTGATTTGGATAGGTTTTGGTTTTAAATTTTAAAAATCGATAATATTTGATTTGGTTTTGGTTCTATTATAAAAAACCGAAAAATAAACCAAATTAAACCGATTAATTATATACAAAATTTAATAATTATTTATATACAATATAATATCTTTTTCTAAATAATTTTAAATATTTTATGCAATTTAATTGTTGTTTGAATTTTGATTTATCCTACTTATATCTTAAAAGATTGTCTAAGCCCAAAACAATAGGAATCGGTTAATTTTCTTTTCCTTAAGAGACTTTAATTCTCTAACCCTCCGCACATACTTTTGCCTAACAGAAGAGTTAAAAAAAATCCTACCGTAAGAGTAAAGAAAGCAAACTCAAATTGCAGGACTACAGTGGCTAAAGCTTGAGAAAGCAAATATTTAGTTTGTTTTTTTGTTCATTCTTTTCATATAAAGAGGTAAATAAACTTTCAGTTCCAGAAAATATATACAAAAAACATAAATTTAGCAAATTATTTTCAGATTATTGTATAGTGTTGTTTCACTATTATTGACTTATTATTAGCTTACTAAGAACCGAAAAACCGAACCAAACCGAACCAAACCAATAATAATCAAACCGATGGTTTGTATTTAATTTGGTTTGGTTTTGGTTTTAAAATTTTAAAAACCGATTAAATTAGTTTGATTTTGGTTTTAATTAAAAACCGATCAAACCAAACCGTGAACACCCCTATTCCTAATCACTGCCTAATACTAAAATAAATTGTTATACTTTTAGTTAATACGTTAGTTCGTATCATGTTCTTTCAGTTAACCGTTCAATTAATTTTCTGAAATAAAACAGTGGTGAAAAATTTGCAAAAGCGTGTTCTCGTTCTTTCTTTTTACAAACATAGGTGCCAAGTATGTGTAGTAATATAATAGATGAGATTGCACTTCTTTTTTAACTGTCTTGTTGGATTTATGAATTTGTGCCAAGATAATACTACCTCACTTTAAAAGTCTCTTTGGAAAGCCACCCTATAATTGAAATTGGTGTAACTAGTAGGGTAATAATTACAAAATTTAAACAGTTGTGTAATAACAACGATCTGTTTATTTGTCATAGTGCAATTACATATTTATTGTTTAGTTACACACGTATAATTACACAATTAGACTAAATTTTAAACTAAGTAATTATCAAAACTTAAAAGTTAATATAATAAATATATGCCTATAAATTTTTATAAGTATAAATGATATTATATTTGGTATTTAAGATGTATATTTTTTTGTGAATATAAATTAATTTAGTAATCATATATTTATAACTAATATTGTAAAAATAATTTATATTTTTTTAAATTAATAATATTTAGTTTAGATACCTACAAAAATAAAAAAAATATACGTTTTATAAGAACATCATGGAATTCATGTTTGATAAAATAAATTAATATTTATAAATATAATGTCATAACATTATTCAAATGTTTCATAAAACTAATCTATCAATTCTAACTAAAAAATGAACAACATGTAATGTGAGCCAATATTATTAAAATAAATAAATTGGAACCATGAATATAACACAATTTCAAAATTCAAAATAAATAAATAAAATAGTTTAACATATGTCAAATTCCAACATAATAATAGTAAGTTCCACCACAACTTAAGATTAGGAAATATGGTAAGTTTATAACCATATTCAACAACGAATTTCACTTTAATTGTATCACTCATTATATGCCAAGTTTGTTAATGACTCATTACTTCAAATATTAGGAGGTGTAGTTTCAAAAATAAAATAATAAAATAAATAAAAAAATAAAATATAAGCAATTGCATGGAATCACAAGAAGTAAAGATAGAGAAATAAAAGATAAATAATGTACAAAGAAAAATATATTTTAAAATTTTAAAAGAAATTAAAAAGTAAAAATAAAAAGTAAAATAATAGAAATAAAAAGTTATAAAGCAAAAAATTAAAATAAAAACAAAATGGAAAGAAACTAAAAAGCAAACTTGTAATTACGCTGTGTAATTACCATAAATTCTCACCTCCCCCTTGAGAATTGGAGAGTGTAATTACACCCAATTCCATGCTGACCAAGTAATTACTTCGCCAAACAAGCATGCCAAACTGTGTAATTACACCCAATTACACCCAAAGTCATTTCCAAGGTGGCTTTCCAAACAGGCTCTAAGTATTTTTTGGCTTTTTTTGTGGTCCATAATATCTGATTTTTTTCAAACATTAAGTAAGAATTAACTTTTTTTCTCCAAAGTTGACCTTGGAGTAAGGAGCCTAGCTGGAGTATTTGTGACGACCCAAAGGGTCACACCTGTTTTCTTACCCATTATGTGCTTTCGAGGCCTTGAAAACCTCATTTAGAGTCGCCTCAATTTGCGTGCGTAGTCCGGGCGGTAGCCGGAAAGCTTAAATATGAAATTTTGTGAAAAATGCTAAGTTTTGATGTTAAAATGAATAAATTTGACTTCGGTCAACATTTTGGGTAAACGGACCCAGACCCGTGATTTGACGGTCCCGGAGGTCCATAGAAAAATATGGGACTCCGACATATGGCCGGAATCGGAATCTGAGGTCCCTAGCCCGAGAAGTGAATTTTTTTAACGGAAATTGTTTTTCTGAAAATGTCTAAGGAAATTGAAATGAAATTTGATTAGAACGAGTTGGTATCAGGCCCGTATTTTGGTTCGAGCGCCCGATATATGTCTTATATATGACTTGAGTCATTCCTGTGAAATTTGGTTAAAAACGGACGTCGTTTGACGCGATCCGGACCTTAATTGAGAAATGTGATGTTTAAAAGAGTTTTGAGAAATTTCATTGATCTCGAGGTTTAATTCGATGCTCGTGATGTTATTTTGGTAATTTGATGACACGGGTATGCCCGTAGGATGTTTTTGAGGTTGCTTGTATACTTGGATTGGAGTTTCGAGGGCTCGGGTGAGTTCGAGTAGGTTCCGGGATGCCTTAGGCTTAGAAAGTCAGATGTTGCAGGTTTAGGAAGTTGCAGGCCTCTGAACCCTTAAGTGCGGTCCGTGAGAAATTGCGTGCGACCGCGGAAGGGCCAGCGCGGCCGCGGTCGCCTTTGTGCGGGGCGCAGTGGAGGCTGTACGGCCGCAGTCGCCTTTGTGCGGTCCGCACAGGATGCTGAACTGCAGGTCTTCAGGGAGGCCTATGCGGCCACAGTCCGTTTAATGCGGTCCGCTGTGGAGCTCCGCGGCTGCAGTCCTTTTTATGCGGTCCGCGGTGAGGGCCTGAGAGGGGTATAAATAGACGGAAATTTCAGTTATTTTTCACTTTTCAAAACCCCAAAAACATAAGAGGCGATTTTTCAAACAACCTTTCTTCTCCAAATCAATTGTGAGTCATTTTTAACTAGTTTTCTTCAATCATTAACATCTTTTAACATGATTTCAACTTAAAATCAAAGATTTTCATGGGGGAAATTGGGTGTTTGGGTAGAACCTAGGTTTTCTAAAAATTGGGGATTTGGACCTCAATTTGAGGTTCGATTTCAAAATAAATTATACATTTGGATTCGCGGGGGAATGGGTAATCGGATTTTGGTCCGAACCTCGGGTTTTGACCACATGGGCTCGGGGGTGATTTTGACTTTTTGGGTAAAACTTTGGGAAAACTCATTTTCATACATTGGGGTTGATTCATTTAGCACTTATTGATGTAATTAAGTAACTTGTGACTAGATTCGAGCTGATTGGTGGTGGAATCAAGGGGTAAAGCTATAATTGAGGCTTGAGTGGTGTTCAAAGCTTCGAGATAAGTGTTTGGTCTAACCTTAGCTTGAGGGATTAGGAGTTGAGTCTTATTTGCTACGTGCTAATTGTCGAGTACGACGTAACGAGTATCTATACGTTGGTGACCGTGAGTCTTTATATTGCAGATATTCTGATTTTGTTATATCTTTCATGCCTTAATGATGATTTCTATATGTTGTAAAAAGCATGTGAAAGAAATTGTGATCTTTGAACTTCGAGGATCATTGGCTCGAGTTATAATACGAATTGTGAAATTATATGAGATAATTGAACCTTTTGGAGCATTGACTCAAGTGGTAAAGTGAGTTATAAAGTAAGAAGTGAAAGAAAAAGAAAGAGTTATTGAATTGTTCCCTTGCCGAGATGTTTGTTGCTTTGTTGATTATCTCCCTTGCCGGGATGTTAAGATTTATTGATATTGTTCCTTTGCCGGGATTTAGCTGTATAATTGTAGATTTCTACCATTATTTGTCTACTCCCTTGGCCTTATTTGTGATTGTTGTTTGGGTGAGGAAGAGTGTCAAAGCACGAAGGGTGATGTCGTGCATTGTTTGCTATTGTGAGGAAAGAGTGTAAAGCACGAAGGGTGATGTCGTGCCATATGATGTACCATTCCGTACCGATATTCATTGACTATATGGTGAGGAAAGAGAGTAAAAGCACGAAGGGTGATGTCGTGCACATTATTATGATACGATTGATTTGGTGAGAACGAGAGTAAAAGCACGAAGAGTGATGCTGTGCACATTTTTATTATTGATATTGTTTGTGTGAGGACGAGAGTAAAAGCACGAAGGGTGATGCCGTGCAAATTGTTGATTTCTGATTATTGTTGACATTCTGGTTTTGTTGTTTCCCCTTTTTATTGAGGTTTTCTATTTGGAACTGTTACCTTCCCCAACATGTTTCCCCTTCCCACACTGACTTTTTATTTTCTATATTTCTTTTCTGTTGTACATGTATATATATTTGAACTGCACAGGTTATTTGGTAGTTTGGTCCTAGCCTCGTCACTACTTCGCCGAGGTTAGTCTAGGCACTTACCAGCACATGAGGTCGGTTGTGCTGATACTACACTCTGTGCTCTTTTCTACAGATCCAGGTATTGGACAACAACAGTAGCGCGGGAGCCAACCCTCAGTCCACCGAGATACCGAGGTAGCCTTGCAGGCGTACGCAGGCCCGGCGTCTCCTCTATCTTATATTCCATTCTGTTATCTCATGTATTCGAGACAAACAGTGTTATATTTCTTCCAAACAGTTGTATCTAGTACTCTTAGTAGTTCGTGAGTGACGTGACACCAGTTCTTGGGTAGAGGCATATGTGGATTTCCGCATTATTGTTTAGCTTATTTAATTTAAATATTCTTCTTTAATTCCATATTTCCGCTGTTATTTTAATATTTAACGCTTTATGTTATGCTCAATAAAAAAGATTAAAAATAAAGGAGTTAGGGACTTAGGATTTGTGGCTGCCTAGCTACTACGAGTAGGCGCCATCACGATTTTTGAGGGTGGGAATTCCGGATCGTGACAGTATTTGATGTATTTTTAGTGAACAAATTAAAGTTAATTAATATGGCAAATTACATTATTAATTAATGCTAGAAGATGAATTTTTTAATGTATGAAAACATTCAAAAAAATCACTTTATAAGTTGATGGCATTCTTCGAGATAGGGACGTTTCAAATATCTACTTCAATAATTGACACTTCCATCGTGCATGCTCGCCGACCACTGGCTATATATGTACTCCGTATTTTCTTTCTGCTTGAAGATGACAATTAATTTGAAATATATTGCTTTATGAGGTTGGTATAGTATATATTACTATTATTTTATTGGTATTATGTGAAATACTTAGAATATTTTTTCAAGTTAATTTGACTTTGTCTGAGTAACATATTATACATTCTCATCGCCTTGTCAAGCTAATATTAGGTGGGAAAGTGGCACTTGTAATAAAATAAAAGTAATGCAGTAAAATGTAAATAAGAAGAGATAAAAAGAAAGGAGAAATGTTTTCTTCTTTCACTTTGGTGTATTCTTTCATTACAATTATATGGCCTTTATAGGCATAAAAAGTAAAGATAATGGACATAAAGTAAGAAATTTAATCTTTAAGTTATTTACAACATGGACATCCAATGTAAGCATCCAATGTAGTATCCAAAGTAGTATCCAATGTACAAACTATTCATAACACTCCCCCTTGGATGTCCATGTAAGATAATGTGCCTCATTAAAAACTTACAAAAAAATATTGGGATGTACATAGTTATTTATAATATGCATTGCTTGCTGCCTCATTAAAAACCTTACCAGGAAAACCCAGTGGGACAAAACCTTGGTTAAGGAAAAAAGTGCAGCCTGTAGTTACTCCCCCTGATGAAAAATTACTTAATGTCTCGAAGACGACGCATTCCAATCTTATATATTAGCTTTTCAAATATTGAGGTTGGTTAGTGAACAGATCAGCCAAATTATCACTTGAACGAACTTGTTGTACATCTATTTCACCATTCTTCTGAAGATCATGAGTGAAAAAGAATTTCGGTGAAATGTGTTTTGTTCTATCTCCTTTGATATATCCTCCTTTCAATTGAGCTATGCATACAGCATTGTCTTCATACAATATTGTTGGAATATTCTCTTTCGAAGAAAGACCATATGTTTGCTGAATCTGTTGAGTTATAGATCTTAACCAAACGTATTCTCAACTTGCTTCGTGAATGGCTATTATCTCTGCATGATTTGAAGAAGTAGCAACCATAGTTTGTTTTGTCGAACGCCATGATATGGTTGTACCTCCACTTGTAAATAAATAACCTGTCTGAGATCGACCTTTTTGTGGATCAGACAAATATCCCGCTTCTGCATAACCAATCAATGATGACTTGGATTCATTTGAATAAAATAAACTCATATCAATGGTCCCTTGGAGGTATCTGAATATATGTTTAATACCATTCCAGTGTCGTTGTGTTGGCAAAGTACTAAATCTTGCTAATAAGCTTACTGAGAAAGCTATATCTGGTCGGGAATTATTGGCAAGATACATTAATGCCCCAATTGCACTAAGATATGGTACTTCGGCACCAAGAAGCTCTTCACCATTTTCATGAGGTCGGAATGGATCTTTCTTTATATCAAGTGATCTCACAATCATCGGGGTACTCAATGGATGTGCTTTATCCATATAGAATCACTTTAAAATCTTTTCGGTGTATGTTGATTGATGGACAAATATTCCATCTTTCATATACTCAATTTGTAGACCAAGACAAAATTTTGTCTTTCCAAGATCTTTCATTTCAAATTCTTTCTTCAAACAGTCTACTATTTTTGGAAGCTCCCCAGGAGTTCCAATGATATTTAAATCATCAACATACACGGCGATTATAACAAATTCAGATCCAGACCTTTTTATAAAGACACAAGGACAATTTGGATCATTCTTGTACCCTTCTTTCAACAGGTATTCACTCAGGCGATTGTACCACATACGACCTGATTGTTTCAATCCGTATAAAGATTTCTGAAGCTTTATTGAACAAGTTTCTCGAAAACTTTTATATGCTTCTGGCACTTTAAATCCCTCAGGTACTTTCATAAAAATTTCGTTGTCTAATGATCCATACAAATAGGCTGTAACAACATCCATTAGATGCATATCAAGTTTTTCTTGCACTGCCATATTTATGAGATACCTGAAGGTGATAGCATCCACTACAGGAGAATATGTCTCCATATAATCAATTCCAGGCCTTTAGGAAAACCCTTGTGCCACAAGTCGCGCTTTATATCTAACGACTTCATTTTTATCATTTCGTTTTCGCACAAAAACCAATTTATACCCTACTGGATTTATACCTTCAGGTGTTCGAACTATGGGTCCGAAGACTTCACGTTTTCCAAGTGAACTTAACTCTGCCTGGATAGCGTCTTTCCATTTTGGCCAATCATTTCTCTGTCTACATTCATTGACAGATTCTGGTTCAAGATCATCTTGTTGCATTATTTCAACAGCAACATTATAAGCAAAAATGTTATCGATAACAATATTATTTCGGTTCCATCTTTTCCCGGTTGAGACATAACTTATTGATATCTCTTCATTTTCATTATTTTCAAGTACCTCGACCTCTCCTAAGGTCTTATCATTTGTTACCTCTTGGTGCTCTTCTTGAGCCACTACCTCTGTGTTATGTTCACTTTGATCACTTGCTCATTTTCTTCTTCGAGGATTTTTATCTTTAGAACTGATTGGTCTACCACGTTTCAAGCATGGCTTAGACTCATTTGCTTTAATTAATTGTCCTGCCGGAATATCAACTCGAATTGGAGCATTAGCAGCTGGAATATGTGACTTAGTCACCCTTGGTAGGTCAGTGAATGCATCTGGCAATTGATTTGCAATATTTTATAAATGAATAATCTTTTGAACCTCTTGTTCACATTGATTTGTTCGAGGATCTAAATGAGACAGTGATAATGCATTCCAATCTATCTTCTTTTTCAGCTGCTTATTTTCTCCCCCTAATGTTGGATATACTGATTCATCAAAATGGCAATCAGAAAATCTTGCCGTAAATAAATCTCCAGTCATCGGCTCTAGATATTTTATAATAGAAGGAGATTCATATCCAACATATATCCCCAACCTTCTTTGAGGACCCATCTTTGTGCGTTGTGGTGGAGCAATTGGAACATATATCGCACAACCAAAGATCCTAAGATGAGAAATATTTGGCTCCTGACCAAAAGTCAATTGCAATGGGGAGACTTTATGATAACTTGTGGGCCTTATCCGCACAAGTGTTGCTGCGTGCAAAATAGCATGACCCCATACTGAAATGAGAAGTTTTGTTCTCATAAGCATTGGTTTTGCAATTAATTGGAGGCGTTTGATCAATGATTCTGCTAGACCATTTTGTGTATGAACATGAGCAACCGGATGCTCAATTGTTATCCCAGTTGAAATACAATAATCATTAAAGGCTTGGGATGTAAACTCACCAGCATTATCAAGACGAATTTTCTTAATTGCATAATCTGGAAATTGTGCTCTTAGCTTTATTATTTGAGCCAACAATCTTGCAAATGCCATATTACGAGTTGATAGTAAGCACACATGTGACCATCTTGTAGATGCATCTACCAAAACCATATAATATTTGAATGGTCCACATGGAGGGTGAATGAGCCCACATATATCACCCTGTATACGTTCTAGAAATGCAGGGGATTCCATCCTAACTTTAATAGTTGATGGTCTAATAATTAATTTTCCTTGAGAACATGCAGCACAAGAGAATTCCTTAAATTGAAGAATCTTCTGATTCTTCATTGCATGTCCATGTGAATTCTCAATTATTTTACGCATCATATTAGAACCAGGATGGCCAAACCGGTCATGCCAAATAATAAAATTATCTTGATTAGTAAACTTCTCGTTTACTATGACATGTGTTTCAATCCTACTAATACTTGTGTAGTATAAGCCGGAGGAAAGAGCAGGTAACATTTCAAGCACACATATTTCTTACCGAACTTTATTGTAGTAATATAAAAATATTCAATCTTTTCATCATTTGTAGTCTCAATATGATAGCCATTTTGGCGAATATCTTTGAAACTTAATAAGTTTCTTTGAGATTTACTACAATATAGTGCTTCATCAATAGCCAAATTTGTTCCTCCTGGTAGTAATAAATTGGCTCTTCCAGAACCTTCAATTAATCTTGTACTACCGGATATTGTATTAACATTCGCTTCTTTCATTACCAAATAAGAGAAATATCTCTTATCTTTTAAAATAGTGTGTGTTGTAGCACTATCCAGAAGACATATATCATCTTTATTAATCTTGAGTCCAACTGAAGACTGGGGAATTTTCATATTCTTCATAAGAAAAACAAATAATACATCATAAGAAATATGAAAGACAAGCGGAAAAAAAACATTAAGAAATACATTAGGAATGTAGAAACTAGCAACACATGATGCATTAGGAAAATACACTCAAGAAAAATAAACTGATTGCAAACATAAAAATAACAACTTTTATAGCTTCATTCCCTAGTAAGATGATTAGTTCTTCAGTCAATATCCTCAAAGAAGTCTCCAACTTCTAAATGAGTAATATTTGTAAGGCCTTCAAAATCATCATCTTTATATGCAAGATGTGCCTTAGAATCATATTTATTTGAGGGACCTGCTTCATCATCATTATTTTGAAAGGTCAAGTGTGCCTCCACATTATTTTCTTTTTTCTTGAGGGAGGCTTGATAAAGTTTGACAAAATGTTCTGGCGTACGACAAATGCGTGCCCTATGACCCCTCATACCACATCGGTGACACATACTAGCTTTACCTTTTGAATGATTAATTTGAGAACCCTTATTGTTCTTCAATTTATTTCCACCATAATGACGATAATTGTTTCGCCCCTGCCACGTCCACGTTTACGACCATGTCCACGACCACGGTAATTATTTTGTTTTCTTTCAAACTTATCATACATTACTACAACATTCACTTCCGGAAATGGAGCTGACCCAGTGGGACAAGCTTCATGATTTTTCATTAATAGAGTATTATTCTGCTCAGCCACAAGTAGACATGTGATTAACTCAAAATATTTCTCAAAACCTTTTTCACGGTATTGTTGTTGTAGCACCACATTTGAAGCGTGAAAAGTAGAAAATGTTTTTTTCCAATAAGTCCTCATATGTGATAGTGTCTCCACATAATTTTAATAGAGAACTTACTTTAAAGATAGCAAAATTATACTCAGTTATGGTTTTAAAGTCTTGCAACCTTAAATGTATCCACTCATACCGAGCTTTTGGTAATACCGTAAGTTTTAGGTGGTCATATCGATCCTTCAAATTAATCCATAATTCAAGTGGATCTTTTACGGTTAAATATTCAGTTTTTAACCCTTCATGTAGATGATGACGAAGGAAAATCATGGTCTTCGCTTTATTCTGATTTGATGCTTCATTTCCTTGTATAATAGTATTTCCAAGACCTTTAGCGTCAAGGTGAATTTCAGCATCAATAACCCATGATAAATAGTTCCTTCCGGTGATGTCAAGTGCCACAAATTCAAGTTTTGATAAATTTGACATAGTGAAAACTATCATAAAAGATGAATAAGTTAGAGAAATAATTATAATAATAAACAATTAATGAAAACAAAACGATTAAGGTAAAAGAAATAAAAATAGAGCTATATCATGTTAACAATCTACTATTTCATTTTTTTCTTGCCATAAAGTAGAAATTACATACTTGTTTCATTTCACTTTATATTATTGATATATATGTGTTAATATGTATTATTGATATATATGTGTTAATAGAATTGAACGTGACTAACATTATTTATATGTTCCAATAAATATAAAGTAACTAAAAAAATTATTGCTTGTCAATTCATTTCTCATAGTTCTTCAAAATGCCTTAAAGATATGTTTTGATCCAGGGAGTCCATGATATTAGTGCATAGCTAGTTTGATGACTTTGAGGTCCTCTAAGAGTTGAGCACGGAAGGAAATAGTTATTTAATCACTGCAATGTACTTAAACTATTTAAGATACCCAAGCGCACAAGTAATCTGCAAACAGTGAGCATATGATATGTACTGCCATAAATGAGATGATTATAATGATACATACCTTAATAAAATATGGCTCAACTTTGCGGGAGTCAAGAATAAAATTAGAGCTTCGTGCTGATAACGTGTAATAAAATAAAAGTAATGCAGTAAAATATAAATAAGAAGAGATAAAAAGAAGGGAGAAGTGTTTTCTTCTTTCACTTTGGTGTATTTTTCCATTGCAATTATATGGCCTTTTATAGGCATAAAAAGTAAAGATAATGGACATAAAGTAGGAAATTTAATCTTTAAGTTATTCACAACATGAACATCAAATGTAGTATCCAAAGTAGTATCCAATATACAAACTATTCATAACAGACTAGATATTTTTGGGGGCTGCACATTATGCATAAAAAATAAAGAATATGTATGGCAGGCACACAATAGTTGTTCCAACAATAATGAGAATAATTCTGATTAGACTGTGTATACATACCCGGCCCCTTTATCCTACCGTAACGTGATTTGGGCACGGATATTAAGAGAGTTTTGTGTCAAGTTCTTTATTCTACTTACGTACAACCATGCAAATTAAATATACTATAATTTCACCAATTTGACCTTTTAATTTTTTATATTCTCATCTTGTAGTTGTTGGATTTTGAAAAATCTTCTGTAACTCTCCACTCCTTATCATCTGGTTTATTGTGGCAAAAAAATTAAAAGAATATTGCGAGTCCGAAAGGGCACTAAAACAAGATTGACACTTAATTGATGCTCTTATGACCAAGGTTGATGGACCGAAGTGGTTTTTTACCCCAAAAACATAGAGATTACAAAATGAAGTGTAAATATGAACCATAAAGGTCATACATGAATGATGAATGATAAGTATCCATTCATTCTTGTAGAGAAAAATATAACATAATCAAGAAGAAAGGGTAGTTTGGTAATTTCATAAATGTTAGTTAGTTAGTTATTAACTACTAATCCTAGTTGTTAGAGTTAATTAAGTGGAGTATAATTCTCTCTCTCTCTCTATATATATATATGTATGTATATATGTATGAATGTATGTATCTACACACACTGCCTACAACAGAAATGATGATTAAGTGAAATAAAAATTCATTCTCTCCTAGCTCCTTTCTTCCTCTCTCTGCTTCTTCCCCTTCTCTCTAGTCTTCTACCATCTTCAAATTGGATACAACCTAGCAATTACTTCATGGTATTAGAGCAATTCAAGCTAATTCACAAGCTTGAAACTCGATTCTGCATTTGTTTCCGCAAAATTGTTCAAATCCCTAAGTCAATTGTTGATTGTTTCAGTTTCTTGAAGAAATCTTGTTTGCTATGGCGCTGAATGAACAATCATTTGTTCCACCTGAAAATCACACTTCAAATTCCAGTCAAGGAGGATTGCATGCAATTGTTTGTAATCATCCGATATTCTTGAGCCCATCAGATGTTAGTGGCATACAAATTATATCATTTAAGCTAACTGGGATTGAAAACTATTCTCTATGATTTCGATCAATTAGAGTGGCATTGTTAGGAAGGAATAAGTTGGGGGTAGTTGATGGAACATATACAAAAGAAAGTTTCCCAGAGACTCTATTGAATCATTGAGAACGAGTGAATGCTATTGTGCTTTCTTGGTTGATGAATTCTGTTAGTAATGGGTTGCTTGGAGGTATAATGTATGTCTCAGGTACACATGCCGTGTGGAATGATTTGCATGAAAGATTTGACAAAGTAGAGGGTTCAAGGTCATACAATTTGCATAAATAAATTGCCACACTTAGCCAAGGAACAACATCTGTTTCTGCATATTTCTCAAGGCTGAAGGACTTGTGGGAGGAGTTTGAAGCACTAGTTCCTATGCCTGGGTGTGATTGTCCAAAGTCAAGAGACTTTGTAGTTCATCTGCAAAAACTGAAATTGTTTTAGTTCTTGACGGGGTTGAATAATTTCTATGGTCAAGCTAGGAGTCAAATCTTGCTAATGAGTCCAATGCCAATAGTTAACCAGACATATGCCATGATGATCAGTTATGAGAGTCAAAAATCAGTTGCAGCCAATACTAGCTTACTAGGAGCAAATCCTACATCTGGGACTGGACAATATGATGTGGCAATGTACAACAAGACTGAGGGAAATTATCAGAAAGAATTTCCATCTGTTTTGTGAAGTGTGCAAAATGAAAGGTCATTCTAAAGAAAATTTCTAAAAGATTGTAGGTTATCCTCCAGAATACAGACCAATAAAGAAGAGCACAAATACATATAGTACATATAATGTGTTGTCTGATATCAATATACAGGGTGATCAGTTACATAGAGGGAATTGGAGTGAGAACAGTTCTCAGAATTCTCAGTTAACAAGCAGTGCTGTGAGTGCTAATAACTTTCAAAATATTGGGCAAGTGAATAGTACTCCTTGGATGGCAAATGACACATTCACTAAAGAGCAGTATGATCATATTGTGCAACTGCTTAACAAAGACAATTCAAGTTCTGCTTCTACTACAACACCACCATAAGCTAATGCAGCAAGTATACATTGTGCCTTGTTAGCTTCTAATAATTTACAAGAATGGATAATAGACACAGGGGCCACAAATCATATGGTAGTTGATTTAGAACTTTTGAATAAGGCTTCACTAGTGCAAACAAGTTAGCCAAAGAAAGTACATTTACCTAATGAAGAAACTACTCAAGTTACTCATATTGGAACTAGTAGTTTATCAGATCAAAACACAATAACTAATGTGTTATATATTCCTCAATTCAAATATAATCTTTTATCTATCTCTAAAGTAACTAAGGAACTGAAATGTTCAATTGCTTTCTTCCCTGATTTTTTTTATATTTCAGGAACTCTTCAGTGGGAGGGTGAAAGCGATTGGTAGAGAAGACAATAGTTTATACATTCTCAGTAGACAAAAAATTACCAAAAAATAATGTAATTAGTCTAAACACTAAGGAGACAAAAACCAGTAAAGAGATTAACTCAAATGATATTGATCTTTAGCATAAAAAACTTGGACATGTGTCTGCTACAGTACTCAAGAAGTTACTTTCTGCAAATGCACAAGATATATCTGCTAGAATAGACTTATGTACCGCATGCCCTTGTGCAAAGCAAACAAGATATCATTTTCCTGTCAGTAGTATAAGAACAACTACTAGTTTTGAGTTAGTTCATATGGATTTATGGGTTCCTTACAAAATTCCGACTATGGATGGTAATAGGTCCTTTCTAACTGTAGTAGATGATTTTTCTAGAATGACATGGATTTTTTTGTTGAAGTTGAAGTCTGATATGTGAGTGGTTATACAACAATTTTTTACCTTTGTGAAAACACAGTTTGGGACAATAGTAAAAACAGTTAGAACAGATAATGGTACAGAATTTGTTAATTCAGTTTGTGAGAATCTTTTTAACAATCTAGGAGTAATTCATCAGAAGACATGTCCTTATACTCCTCAGCAAAATGGAGTAGCTGAGAGAAAACATAGACATATCTTAAAACTCACTAGAGCTATCAAATTTCAAGCTGATATACCAATCAAACTTTGGGGATATTGTGTACTTCCTGTAGTCTATATTATTAACAGACTGCCTAGTTCTATCATTGATAGTAAGAGCCCATATGAAAGACTATATAACAGAAAACCTACATTATAACATCTCAAGGTTATAGGTGTCTATTTTATGCAAAGATAGTTAATCAAAGTGACAAACTAATGCCTAGAGCAAAACCTTCTATACACATGGGATATGCTACAGCTCAAAAAGGATATGTGCTATATGATTTAATAGATAGAATTTTCTTTGTGAGCAGAGATGTTCAGTTTAGAGAAGACATATTTCACTTTAAAAACAAACAAGACAACAACAAGTCTTTATTTGTTCATCCAAACATAACACAACATTTTCTTCCACACCACAGATTCAATCACACAAACTACAACTTTAGAAAATCACATGTACCCAACTCAATAAGAAGCTACTGTAATACCAGAAATTACACAAGCTTACACACAACACTCTGAACCTATTCCTACAGAAGCTGTACAGACTAACACTCAACAAATACCAATCATACAACCAATAGCTCAAGTCCCACAGTCTGCTCCAATCAATCTCCCTATTCAATCAGATAATAGAAAGTCAAGTAGAGGGAAGAAACCACCCATATGGATGAAATTTTTTATGTCATTAACTGCCCAACATGATGAACCATATGAAATATCAAAGTTCATAACCTATGAACACTTAACCTCCAAGTATCAAGCCTACTTGATAGCAGCTTCAAATATCATTGAACCAACTCTTTATTCAGAAGCTGTGAAAGATCCTAAATGGATAGATGCAATGAAGGTTGAGATTGAAGCTCTACAAAAACAATCACACATGGGACATAGTGACACCGCCTACTAGTAAGACTCCTATAGGATGCATGTGGATCTACAAGATCAAATACAAGGTATCAGGTAAAATAGAAAGGTTTAAAGCTAGGTTAGTAGCTAAAGGTTTCAACCAAAAAAAGCGAATAGACTATCAAGAAACTTTTTCTCCAGTCATAAAAATAAAAACTGTAAGAACTATACTAGCTATAGCTACTATAAGACACTGCCATATACATCAAATGGATGTATATAATGCTTTCTTGTAGGGAGATTTACTAGATAAAATATACATGGATCTGCCCCAAGGATTCAGAAGTCAGGGGGAGAATAAAGTATGTAGACTTGTCAAATCCTTATATGGTTTAAAACAAGCTCCTCGACAATGGAATGCTAAACTGATAGAAGCTCTACTGAGGTCTCAATTTCAGCAAAGTCAGTATGATCAGTCCTTGTTCTTTAAGAAAATTGCAGAAGGTATTACAATGGTTTTATGCTTGTTACTGGTGATTCTCTGAAACTGATAGAGGAAACCAAAACACATCTGCAATAGTCTTTCAAAATGAACGACCTAGGAGAATTGAAGTACTTCCTAGGTATAGAATTTGCCAGACCAAAACAAGGGATCCTTATGCACTAGAGGAAATATGCACTGGAGCTGATTTCTGAGACATGAGTCACAGCTGCTAAGCCAACAATTACACCTCTTGATGCAAATATGAAACTTACAACTACATAATATGATGAACATCTCAGGAAAACTAAGCCTACTATCTTGGTGGATGAAGAATTGGCAGATTCAACTTCTTATCAAAGACTGGTAGGTAAACTCTTATATTTAACAATGACAAAGCCAGACATTTCATATAGTGTACAAACACTAAGTCAGTTCCTTTAAAGACCAAAAGAAATCTCACATGGATACAACTTTAAGAATTGTAAAGTACATCAAGAATAGTCGAGGATAAGGAATACTACTCTCCAGCAAATTCAACAGTACTATTTCAACATATTGTGATACAGACTAGGCTGCTTATCCATTTTCAAGGAAATCTATTTCAGGTTATTTAGTCAAGTTTGGAGACTCCTTAATATCGTGAAAATCAAAGAAACAAACTACAGTTTCTAGAAGCTTAGCAGAAGCTGAGTATAGAAGTCTTGCAACAGTTGTGGCAGAGCTTATTTGGTTAATTGGATTGCTAAAGGAAGTGGGAGTTGATATCAAGCTACTAGTTGAAGTGTTTAGTGATAGAAAAGCTGCAATACAGATTGCAGCCAATCCAGTTTATCACGAAAGAACAAAGCACATCGAGATTGACTGTCACTTCATCAGGGAAAAAAATTATGCAAGGGCTAATCAAAACAACATACATATCTACCAAATAGCAGCTATCTGATATTTTAACCAAAGGTCTTAACAAGGTGCAACATGAATATCTTTCTTCCAAGCTAGGTGTTCTCAATGTATTTTCAACACCTAGCTTGAGGGGGACTGTAGAGAAATATATAACATAATCAAGAAGAAATGGCAGATTGGTAATTTTATAAATGTTAGACTACTAATCCTAGTTGTTAGAGTCAGTTAAGTGGAGTATAATTATCTATCTATCTATCCATCTACCTATCTATCTATGATTAAGTGAAATAAAAATTTATTCATTCTCTCCTTGCTCCATTCTTCCTCTCTCTGCTTCTTTCCCTTCTCTCTCGTCTTCTACCTTCTTCAAATTGGGTACAACTTAGCAATTACTTCAATTCTTAATCAGATGTCTTGAGTTCGAATTTTGAAAATAGTCATCTTTTGGGAGGGTTCTACTCCAAAAGTGGGACTCATGTGAGACCAATTCGATCTCAATAGTCGTTTATGTTAAAGCTTTTGGTGACCAATGTAAGCCCAAGAGCTGAATTAGCAATTTTTTTTTTTCTGAATATAGCAAATGGGAGTAGTACTTATTCAAGCTGAAGGACAGCTATAAAGAAAACTAAACTAAAATTTCAAAATGCATCCTGTTCAAATACCAGAGGTAGTTGGTTTATGTGTAGGGGCAACATTTCTTTTTGGCAGAATAAAAGATAAATTATTGTATTTGTCGACAGTCCGATACAAGCTACAAAACGGGGAAGATTTAGGACATACCTCATTACCAAATGGCCAATTTGTGGCTTCAGCAACAAAGAGCCCAGTAGCACAGAGCATAGAGCCCGTTTACGTTCTGGGCTTTGTCCTATCCTAATATGGGCTATGAACATTTGATTAGTTACACTCCTAGTTACATATAGGGACATTTTCATATATACCCCACTTTTGGGGCCATCATTAAAGTTATATTCGAATTGTACAAAAAAAAAGTTAAAGTGTACCTGCTCGGATCTGAAATAGTTCAATCTCTTCAATGCAACTTTAGAAATTCGAATTTGAAGTAGTTCAATTTCTTCAATGCAACTTTAGAAATAAAAGGAAAAATGTCCAAATATACCCCTCTACTTTAATATATTGTTCACATGTATCGACCCATAACCCGTTTAACCAAAAAATCCATTATACAAATAGAATATACCCAAATTTTTGCACGGGAAACGCTCAAAACTCATCAGAGAGAAACCGAGAAGTGCCATGTCTTAGGGTTTTGCTGCCAAAATTTCTAAAAATCAAGTGGGTTCCTAAAAATCAATTGATAGCTCTATAATTTTCCTTTCCCTCTCATCTTTTCTCTGGTTTTCTTTCTAAGTTGAGTGCGATTAGCTTGTCAAATGTCACAAAATAGTTGTTCGTCAAGAGGAGGTGCCGTGTGTTCTGGTTGCCAACCACTTTACTTTCAGCACTCCTTCTAATTCGGGGAGGAGATTTTACAAATGTCCTAGGCCAAATGTATGCCACTTCATTTATAAAGTTGACATCCTTTTCACCTTTTAATTGTACTGATTTTTTCACTCTTATTAAACGTAATTTTTTTGGTATTCCTTTAATGTTGCTAACACTAAGTTGTTTGGATTGTGCTCGATAGTTTATTTCATGTGGTTATTGGGAATGGGAAGACGAAGTATACCTCGATAAATTTAATTATAATAAGAGATTTAAAGTTGTCATTGGATACCGTTAAGATTGAACGAGACAATTTGAAGGAAAAGTTGTTACATTGGATGATATTAACATGTTGTCGCGCCCCCTTTTTCCTCGCGGGATTCGGGTTTTGACATTCATTGGGAACAACTCATTTTCTTTTAGGAATTGGATATTTGAATTTGAAGAGTCGCCACCTAACAGATTTAAGGTGCGTTAGGGCACCTACAACAAATAACTCATCAAACCGGTTTGCATTACCAGAGATTGGGTAAGGTCTCGAAATAACCTTGAGGGGAAGGTGTTAGGCACCCCTCGCGGTCCACAATGGTGGGTCCCGGCCGAACTCAATTATGTGAATTAATCATTTAACAAATAGGCAGTCTAAGCACACATATAAGATAAAGAAAATTTGACAGATAAGCAGTCTAAGAACACATATGTAAATAAGATGAGGGAAGTCCTAGGTTTGTTAGCCTATAGGATCACATCTGTTCAATACCCGATAAGCCTTCCTCAACTAGAAGGGTTACACGTGACATTGGTACACAGGTCATCATATCTTTTACTACCCAATTATCCTCCCCTTGGTCATAGCCTAAAGCGTTCTAACAACCTTAAGATGTATCCTATGCGTGCACTACCCGTCCCTTTACTTATATAGTCCTAGAGGTATTTTAGGACTTCTAGTTAAGATGGATCTAGACTCTACTACAGTAATTAAAAGGAGAAAACTTTAGGCGACAAGCAAAACACGTAGGACTGGACCAAGAATAGATCAATTAAAAGGTTCACATTTTACCTCTACAAATAGAGCAAGTAAGTGCACGTCTCAAATAACAGATTTCAGATATTTCAGAAAGGCCTTAGAACAGGATATCTAGGTGAGCATGACAAACAAAGAATATGTAGCATTGTGTTAAGGCGAAGTGATATAGACCTATTCAGTTTGCCTACTGAATTTTTAGAACCTGCTGAATCTGGGCAGTCACAAACAAGCAAAGCATAGTTTCATAGTTTTCATTAGACCTTGATTACCTATAGGCTTGCCTAGGTGTGGATCAGTAATACCCTATAAATATGTTGTCTAAATACAATCAGAATTCTGGAATCAGTTTAAAACAAATTGAACTTATTAAGTTTTATAGGCACGCTGGTCTAGTGCTGAATATTACATTACTGAACTGATTTATACACACTTATCTCTATGACATCTAAGTATTGGGATTGGTTTTTAAATAATTTTTTATAAACGGGATAGTTATTGATGCAGACATGGTTTAAAGTGAACACAAATACAGTCATAAAGCAGGATCTCTAATGTACAAAGACGAGACGTTTTTTATTTGGCAGAATTATAGGATTAACTTAATAAAGTGATTCCTAGATGATTATGATTATGCAGCAATAAAATTTGTAACAAATGAGATAGTGAGCTTATAACATGTTGTCTAGTATGCCCAGTGATCCTAGAAGCATGGTTTCTGATGCAGGTAAAACATAGTGTAAACCTAAAGCACGATATCTCATGCAAGCAAGCATAGTATAGACCTAAAGCATAATTTCTAATACAAGTAAGCATAATGTAGACCTAAAAACATGATTTCTACCTGGTTTCTCCACAAAAATCATATAAGAATCCCTCATTTTTACTAATTTCCCCCAATATCTATTTACAAAGATTATTATTACAGACCAACATTAATAATAAATTACAGAAGTAAAATTGCTACAACTATAGGGAGCTTGAATATAGGCCCAAAGGATAAACCCGGCAAACCAGGCCTTCAAATAGTCTCAAATGCCACATCTCATCTCATAGTGTCAGGGAGGGTATCTTAATGTGTCAAAGTTCCCAAGGGCATCAAAGACCCAGAGCAGTGCTCACACCAAAGCCCCCTTTAAAGATTACAACTTGTGCAGTGTGGAATAGCCAGCCCCAATATGTCAAAGTTTTAGAGGGATCTCATGGATTCCAAAGCAATGCTCAAACTGGAGGGGCAGAACCCTAAATGTTCTAAGAATTTGAAGTGGATAGTGATTTACAAGAGTGGTTTTGAGAAAAACAGTTTTAGCAAACAGAGCCACTCAATTCCTGGAACTTAGGCAAAGGTTCCAGCAAACAAACAACATTCAGAAATTACTTAAGTCAGATACTACTAAGTGACCAAACACAAGGCAAGGCATGCTAAGGATCAAACAACCACATGCAAAAGGGAAGTATGGATTGGGAGTAGTGAATATTCAGAACAGGCAGCTGGGTGAGAGGTAATAGACATAGATCCAATTTAGACATGGATAAACATACAAATCTATATTTACTTAAAACAAAGAAAGTCAGCCATGAGATTTTGCCATGTGTCACGTGCATAAAATGCCATGTAGCATTTTAAGGATAAATTAGTTAATTTAGGTAAAAGTAGTTTCTCTTTTTAAATTTTGAATTTGAAAATAATTAATTAGCTATTCTATATCTTAAAGAAAAAATAGTTTCTACTGTTTTATTGGAAAACTATAGCACTTCAATCCCACGCCATTAGTTAGTTAAGTGAAATTACTTTCTTTTTTTATTCAAAAAAAACTTATTAGTTAGTTTTTTTTATTAAAGAACCAATATTTTTTATAAGAAAGAGGAATTGGGAATTCGGCACTTCAGACCCACGACCTTCCTTCGCATATTTGCCCTAGAAATAGCAATCCTACAAATTCGGCTTCTATCCCATGGTCTCTCACCACGATTTCAACTTCTCACCCACGAATTCTTCTATCCTACATTCTTTACATTCTCACTAACATGATTTCACAATTTTCTCAATTCAATTTTCTACTTTTACAATATATACTTTTATTCTTTCTCCCTTGTGTGCATATCAAACAACAATTGTTGACTACAAGTGGTGATGGATATGATTTGTATTTCATCAACAGTCTTTATTACAGTTGAGATTGTATTTCCGGAACAAATTTTCCTCTGAAGTTTGTTGACGGTGTAACTCCTATGGCATCTGTTGTTTACCAATCATAGGGTTATACCACAAATTCTTGCTGATGATTTGTTGGAGTTTGTACTAATATTTATAAATACCTCTGTCTATTTTCAGGACTTAATGGCGGCTTAAATAAATTTTGTTAGCAAAATTAACAGCAAGTCAATGAATTGGAAATTAAAGATTCGTGTTGTCAAATTTTGGGAAAATCCAGATCCCGACAGACCTGATACCCCTTTTCCTATTGAGATTATTCTGATGGATGAAAAAGTATTGTTTTAAACTTTATGATTATTTTCTATTTTGCATTGTTTACATATGCATAAGCACATTACAGTTATACACAAAGTAACTTAGTCATTTTAACTAATTGACTATTTTTTAGGGCGACCGCATTCACGCAAGTATTGGCAGGTCTTTTATCCAAAGGTTCAAACAACAAATTAAGGAAATGGGTTTGTACATCATGAAGAATTTCTTGGTTTGTCCAAATAATATGAAGCTAAAGACCAAAGACCACAAGTTTAAGTTGATGCTCACGCATAAGACCACTGTTGAGGAAATACATTATCCACATTTCAACATGTGTATCTTCAAATTTAAAACCAATGAATAGCTGACAAATCCCCAGAAATTTGACCATACTAAGCTATTCGGTAATTAAGTTTCTCTCATTTTTTCAACTTTTATTTTACTTTTAATTATTTATTATATGAGTGCTAAGTGAGAAGTAATTCAATATAACTAAAAATGGCAGTGAAGTAGTTGCCAAAAAAAACTTTCCCTATTGCTGAAGTATGTAAATACTACTTGATAAACTAGCCAAATTTTCACTTTTCCAAGTAGGCTGATGCTTTGGAGACTGGAGAGAGTTCACATAGAGATGTTTGGCAACTATGTCTTACTGCCAATCTGCATGAGTTAATCGTTCTATTTTGTATAGACTCAGTAAAGAGGTACTCACTCATCTTTTTACTGTCATAATATTTGTGCTTGAGCATGCAACTACAACTTTACTTTTTCCTCTAGCTGTAAAAAATATAACAAATTTTCTTTCTTAAAAGTTTGTTCAAAACTTAAACTCAGTAGATACCTATTAGATGAAGCTCAATTGATGCAAGACATAGCATTAGAATTTGGTATTGAATGAAATTCCACGGCTTTAGAGCGGAAGCTTTACATTCCACTTATATTAGAACAAGTAAGCATTGAGTAGAACTCATAATCTTCTTTGTTCTTGCATCTAAGCCAACTTAAATTGTTGTTTAAAAGTAAATTTGAACAGTAAATAATTGAAAGTAGCTTTAATTCATAAAGTCTTATTCCTTAAGTCAAGTATTTAACAAAATAGAGAAATGCACTTATGTTGTAGAATGTGGAACCTACGACAAGTCAAAACTCTTAAAATAATTAGTACTTGATCCCAAACTAAAATATAAAGTCTATCACAAATTGATAGATTTAAGATAATCATAATATCTTTTTTTCTTCTTTTTTTGATCCATCATTAGCACTGGAGAATTTTCAACATTCTACAACATAAGTGCCTTTTTCTATATTTAAAATCTGTTTGCACATGGTCTTCTCTTCAATTTTTTCTGTATCAACATTCCTGCAATTTTATATTTGAAGGTTGACTGATGAGTAGAAACTAAGAATAGATCAACTGCTATTTTTAATCTTGATAGATCAACATGTTTGTTGATATGATGAACACGCTTTGATTATTACGTATTTGGTTTTACTGAATTTTATTATGTACAACTTATATTTTAATTTTTTCAGGCGTGGGTAAGAGTTGCCTCCTTTTACATTTCTCAGATGGCTCCTTCACCACCATCTTTATCACTATTATTGGTTAGTTATCCTCTCATTTTTTTTTCTTGACATTCTACGATTTTTATTTTCATATCTTGGTATTTTTCTTATACTGCTTGTGTTTAAATCCTAAAGAAAAATATATAGATGTAACTTCTTACAAGTGGAACTTCATAATAAGATAGGATTCTCATTGAATAGCAGAGAACCTCTTAAACTTAAATGTAAATCATGAAAATGTTCAGTAACATGGTCTCCAGCAGCATTAAGAATATTAAGGTCCTCTATAAATAACATGAGTATTGATATTTAGATGTTTTTTCTTTCCTTTTCTGCCAATTTATTCCAATTCAAAAATATTCTTTCACAGTATTGATTTCAAGGTAAGGACCATATAACTTGATGGCAAATGAATCAAACTACAAATTTGGGATACTGCTGGCCAGGAGTGGTTCCGGACAATTACAACAGGTATATATGTAGGCTTTTGTAGTTAATGGTTTGCCTAAAACATAGACCATGTCAGTTCTTTATATGCTGCCTTTAAGTTGAGCATGCATCCTTCATGAATACTCAGCTTTCTCTTTTGTAATGTAGGTTTCTGCAGTTAATTGAGAGAAACATATACCTTTGAATGACTGGCATTAACGATATGTAAAAGAGAGCAAACAATTATCGTGAAGTCAACTGAAATGTGCGATATTGAGCTGCAATTATGGACGATGTGTATATGAACTGGAAGTGAATTTCAAAAAATCTACTTTAGCTTTTGGCTTATCACAGTTACCCAACCTTCTCAGCTAATCATGTTTTTGTGCATAAATATTGGTGGTCCCTAGTATAGAAATTCATATATTTATTTTTTGATTTAATTCTTTTGATTATGATCGCTAAATTTAGTCTACAATAAAGACCTATTTCTACTATATCATTTTTTTCCTTTGAAAATATCTACGCATCGCACGGGTACGTATACTAGTTTGCTGAAAAGCAAGAACCCATAATTCTAATTAAACAGAAATAAACATGCTATTGTAGTAAACACATATATATGGGAGCAGTAGGCATGCTAGTGCAATAAACACATAGATTGAACATTAATGAACATGCTAGGAAACACATAGTTGAACATACAGATTGAGCAGAAGTAACCACATAGACTAGACAGAAGCAATCATGTTAGTAAACACATGGATTATACTGAAGTAATATGCTTGGTAAACATATGGATTTAAACAAAAATATACAAGCTGATAGATACACAGATTCCAATAGAGATAAACATGCTGGTAAACAGATGGATTTAAACAGAAGTAAACATGCTAATAAACACACAGGTTAATCGAATGACAATAGTAAAGGCATACCAATTGGGAATTCACAATAAAAGAATGAAGTAAAGAAGATCAAAGATCTAGTCTTGGCTTCCAGCCGACTAGATAGTGCAACAGAAAGTAGAAGTAGATTGCAATAGAGAGAGAGCAAACAATTTTAAGTGTCAGTGTTGTGTGAACTATTGTTCGTGTCCTTGAAAGGTAAAACAAGAGTGTATATATAACACTTAGAGAGTAGAGCAAATAAGGTAAAGGGAATTAGAAGTCAATCAATTAGGGGGCAATCAAAATAATTACAGAAATCAATTCATTTAAGGGAGTCTGGAATAGACCCCTTAATTAGGGGTAATCACGTAACAAAAAAAAAGGTTAATTAGGGTAAGGAATCCAAATCATACCAAATAGGGAATCAATAAGTATTCCCAAAACCATACATATAACTTATTAAGGCAAGGAAGGTAAATATTGTAAATAAGGTAAGAGAAATAATCAAATAATCAATCAAGTTTGATAGTGATAGAAAATTAGGGGAAAATAACTCTGATTGAGTTTCAAATAAGGCAAGTAGTGGGTTTAACAATCAATTAGGGTTAGAACCCATAAATCAAGCAATCAATCACACGAATAAGGCAATCATAGGTAATTAGAGACCAATCAAGGGTCAATCAACCCATTAATAGGCAGGAGACGCCAATTAGGAACCTCTGGATTAAGGAAAGCAAGTAGAAATCAATAAATTATTTCAGCAAGCGATGAAACCCTAGATAATTTAGTTAATTAGTCAATTATTCAAACAATAACGGATAAAAATATTGAAATCAAACAATGAACAGTAAAACAATCAAGCCTAGAACATAGTCATTATAGAAAGATTAAACAAAACATGAGAAATTCAGAAAACCCTTTGCAAAAATAGACGAAGTAGAAACCCTAACTTTTAAAAATACTTAGAGTTGATTAACAGTAGGAAATCAGAAAATTATTAAGGAAAACGATCATGAAACTTGAAAACACTTCAGATACATAGAGGTCCGACCAATAAATAACGAGAAAACCAAACCCTAATATAACAAAGTGCTTAAAAATCGATTAACAGTAAAGAAATGGGAGAACTTTTAAAGAAAAGTTGTTTACGGAATCAGAATCGCTTCAAATCTACAAGGATCTGGGTAGATTCATGTCCGAATTAGGGTTTTGAAGAAAAATAAAAGGGCTAAAGAGAATCAGGCCTTGAACCAGAGATTTGAACCACAAACATCGAGATGGTAACACTCACACACCATAAACGGACCCTTGAAGAGTCTCGAACAAGATCTGGATAGATTTCTTCGAGATCTTTCCATGAAATAACAAAATTGGGCAACCAGGAAAAGTAGGAGACCGGCAGGAGTCTCAAACAGCCATGGGAATCCATGAAATGGGTAGGAATCGAAGATATTAGAGCTGGTTTCAGGTGGCGGCGATTAGGGTTAGGGTGGGGTCTCAGAAAGAATGGAGATGAGAGGATTTTAGGGCAGCTGAACGGGAGAAGTGATTAGGGTTTAGGGGTCTTTTGGAATAAAAAAGGAAAGGGTGAACGATGGCCGTTGATTTCTGTGATCAACGACCAAGATCAAAAGGGGTTTGGGGCCGGGTAGAGTCTTTAGGTTTAGGCTGGGGTGGACTTGGGCCTGTTTCTAATTGGATTGCGATTGGGGAATTGAAATTGGGCTGGTATAATAGGCTAGGTCCGAAAAAATAAAAAGGGGCTATTTGTAAAATACCCATTTAATTGATAAAAACAATTTTAAAAAATAATTAACAAAAATATAAAAATGATTTTCATGCCTAGAAATATTTTAAAATAATTAATTAGTATTTAAAAAATACAAAAAGCTATTTTCTATTAAAATAATGTAATAATTCATGTATGAGCTATAATTGTAAAGTTAACACAATTATAACCCCAAAAATGCAAATATGGCTTGTGAAACAAATAAAACTTAGTACAAATGCAAATGATGAAATTAAGCCACAAAATTATTATAAAACTATTTTTATGCAATTAGTAATTGTTAATGTAAATAAAAAATACTTGGGTAAATTAATTAAAACCTTTAAAAATGCAAAAATTATGAAAAAATATTAATTGATATTAATGCATAGTTTTGGAGGTATATATTCATTTTAAAAAATATTATAGGGAAAAATTGGGTATCAGCAGCTTCCCTTCTTTACCCGGAAAGAATGAAAGAGTTTTCGGGTAAAGAAATGATGACCAATTTTGAGCAATTGAGATGTATTGAAAAATAGAGGCCAGACCCTGGTCTTTGAGCTGCCTACATATCCCTGACTTTATATGAATCAAGCCATGTGTAGTTCTAGACCCACCGATGAATGAAGCCGATGGAGTTGTTACAAGAATGGTGGCCAGTTTCAGCAAAGGTTCTTTTGCTAAGGGTAATGTCGGATGGAGTTATGGTTGCGAATATAGATGCAATGGATGTATTATAGGGCAGATAGCTGGATATCACGGAGTAGGATGGGTAACTGATGAGAATCGGTTATGAATGGAAAAGTGAAAAATGACATGAGCGGAAACCAGAGCGAAGGCTGCTCCTGTTTGAAGAACGATTACATCCTGGATTACCTGCAAAACTTAAAACACAATGCATGCGAGTATATTTATAATTCAAATTCCCTTTGGACCATGAAAGATTGACTTTGGACATTGGAGATGACATCCTTAGACTATGATGTCCTGGGCCATGAATTGTGAGATAGGGGATTCGCAGGCCATGAAATGATGCTCTCGGACCATGAAAATTGTGCCTCCGAACCATGACACCTGTGAGCACGTGATTTTTGCCTCGCAAGAACTACTTCAAAAGAAATCACAAATAATTTTCTTTGTATACGATTTTGAATTTTTCGTGGCGTTTTATCTGTGCATGTTTATTTTATTCTAATTAAAGAAAAATAAGAAAAATAGTAATATAGGTACATGTGTATTTAGGAATTAATGTTGCATTTGCGTAATTAATTAATCATTGGTTTATATAAAAGGATAAAATACAAAAAAAAATAAAATAATATATATATATATATATATATATATATATATATATATATATATATATTTATATTTATAATTAATTAACCATAATTTGGATTAAAAGAAAATCACAAAAATATGTAATTATTGTAATTTTATCATTTAAATATGCCTTTGTGTGATTTTATTTTTAATTAAATGTTTAACTTCTGTGATATTTATTGTCAAGTGTTAATTAATATTTGGTTAGTTGTATTTTTGATTTTACAATTTAATTAGGAATTGTGTAAAATTAGGAATTAAAGAAGAAAAAGGAAAAGAGTTCAAAATTAGAATATCCGGATTTGGGCCAAAAGCTTCAAGGCCCAAACGAAATATACCCTAAACCTGCCCAAAAAACCAGCCCAAACCCAGCCAAAATCCAGTCCACCTGCAACCAGTTCAAACGACGCCGTATTGGCACCTCAAGTCTGAACCGTTGATCAAACTGGATCGAACGACCCAGTTCAGTCCCTGCATAGTTGAAACGATACCGTTTCAAATGTTCAATCTGAGCCATCCATTTTCTTTGATCCAACGGCCTCAAGGCCTCACCACAACCCGATCCACTTCACCCCGGGCCAACCCATTCCCCAACTTAAACAACACGGCATCGTCCCCTTTAAGTGAATTAATCCTGGCCGTGGATCGTGATGGATCCAACGGCCAAGATCAAAACACCCCTCCCCTATATAAACTCAATCTCCCAACCCATCCCCCTAACTAAACCCCCCCTCTTCTTCCTGTTCATCATCGTCACTAAGACGATGCCCCTCCCCCAAACCCTAGCCGCCCTAACTCCCCCGCGCTTGAAACCCGGCGGCCACTACGCTGCCGGTCACCAAACAACCACCCTAAGACCACTTGACCACCCTCAATCCAAATATGGTAACCGTTTAGCTCGAATCTTCATCGAGCTTCTCGAATATTTATTTGAAGATTCAAGCCAAACTCAGATCCAAGCCAACCAGTCCCTAATTGACACCACAACACCCCTAACCATCCTCGTCATGGATCCGATAGTAGCATAGGTCGAATCTTCCTAGAACTTCTCGAATCTTTATTCGAAGATCCGAGAAAAACCTAAAACTACCCTAATGTACCCCAAAATCACACCAGTCACTCTCCTGACCTCACTCGTAACCAAACCAAACTTGGTTTGGTTCGAATCTGACCAGAAAGGTTCAAACCCCAAAACGGAACCCTAAAATTTCAAATCATGGAACCTGTCTAAATTAATTGAAGGGTTGGGGTCTAATAGACCTTAATCAAGGTGTTCTCAGTTGAGAACACTTCGATTAAAGTCTGTTTAACCTCAAAGTGCTTTGGTCTGAGTTCGAGCCTGGGTCCGTATAATTCTGAAGTTTTGAGGTATTTATCTTTTCCTCTATTTATGATCTTTCTATCTATGTATTCTGCTTAGTTAGTTTTATTAATTTCCCCTGCTTTTCAATTCATCTTCTCATCTCCAGTAGACCTGTTTGTTTGATCCAATTCCGGCATTGTTTCTGTTTGCTGTAATTATTATGAGTTACAATGTGTGTGTCGATTCAAATAAGTTTCGTCGATTAGTTAAGTTTTATTACAAACCTTTGTTCTTGTCAATGCTGTTTGAATTGCCTAATTGTCCATTTCTGATTGATTGTTGTAAGTGTTGTAGGCAATTGTATAAATAGTTATCATCGATTAATTCAAGTTTTTATTAGTAGTTTCGTCAAATGGTTTAAGGTCGAGTGTTGTATGTGTTGATCTTTAGACAATTAGCTTCAAAGCTTGTCAATATGCTGACAATGATCCTGTCTGATGTTGATTTTGATTTCAATTTCCAGTTTCAGTTTTTAATGGTTGGTTCTGTTAAGTCCTGTGTGGTGTTAATACAGTTTGGATTCAAGTTGAGTCTGTTGTTTCCAGTTAGAATTCAGCCTTAGTCATTTAGTTATTAAAATTTGGTAGGATGGATTGATTATAGCTATTATAGTTTGTTGTTTGGTCTAATCTATGAGGTTTGAATTGCTGTTTTGTTTTGACTAAGGAAATTGGTTATAGCTGATAAAGTACAAAGGGTTGGGCTAGGACAGTAAAACACATTGGTTTCAGGGTTGATTTGGGATTGAAGCAGTTAGGTTTATATTTTAGTGCTAGTGATTTATTAATGGGGGTATTAATTAATATATTAATGGGAAACAAAAGGTAATGGGGGGCTAAAAATTAGGGAGGCTTCCTTAGTGGGATTTAAAGTAAAAGAGCAGATTTTTAGTGGGAAATTCTGATTTTTTGAAAGGGAAAAAGGTCGGGCAGATTGTATAAAGAAGGGGAAAGACTGATAAAGAGGGAAAAAGACTGAAAAAGAGGGGAGAAAAAAATCGGAAAGACTGAAAGAGAGAAGGAATCTGGAAAAATACTGGAAAAGAGAGGAAAAAATTCAGAAAGTAAAAATCAAAACTTTTACACTAAGAGTTGGAGTGTTAAAGCTGAACTTTTACATCAAGAGTTTCAGGCTGCTTTTCTTGAGTGTTTAACAAATCAGAAGATTGTGTCCTTGCATCTGTCTGTGTTTCATTTTGGTACTACTGGTTTTCAGTTTTAGTATTTCCTGGATTTACTGGTTGTTGCTGTACTGCTGTGTTGCTGTGTATGCTACTACTGCTTTCTGCACTGATCCTCCTCTTCTTCTCTTTGCTTTTTAAATACCAGGTACACAAATTGATACACTGGTTTTTGTAGGTTAAAACTTGAAGCATGAATACAAAGAAGTGAAGAGTTGAACTTTTAAATTCATTATAGTTGTTTATTTATTTGTATATGTATTAGAATACCTTTTTCATTAGAATCATGTAAGTGTTTATTTATGTATAACTAGACATGCCTTTTTTTGCAATAGTTTAGTAAGAAAACTGCCCATGTATGTTTAGTTAAAAGGATTGATGATATAATAACTCTTGTTCTGTTACTTCAGTATTATTTGTTAAATAGCATATATCAAAAGCATGTTAGGCCATTTAGATTATTATCAAACATTCAATAGTTATCTCATTGAACAAATGGCCTGTTTCGGAAACTGATAGGAACATTGTTTAATTAGATACAAGTAGTTAATTTAATGCATGTAAATGGTTTAGAAAAAAATTTATTAGATTTCCAAGTTCTTACATTCCAGTAGAACGCCACTTTAAATTTGAAGAAACTTGTTAATAAGATGATACCATTTTTTACAAGCTATGAATGTGTAGAAACCATTAATTAGCCCTATTGGATTAAGGATGGCCCGAGTCTAGTTTTACCTCACATAGGTTGGATTTGGGCCCAATAATGGCAAATAGATCGCCCTTATTTCATCATTTTCAGAATTAACAAATCGTATACGGATCTTGACTAATAACCCGCAAGCATGTAAATAAATTAGGTACTTTTTCTTATTTTATTTTAGAGACGGACGGAAATAGAAAAACATAGTTACTATAGGAAGATCCTTTTAAAATAAAATGGAGGTGTGCCTCGCCATAGTAAATCACAAATTGCGGGGCCCTCAATAAATATTTACTATAAAAACTGCTTAGATTTCGGACCATTTAGCAAACTTTCACGGCCCTACCCTAAGTAAGTGATACGCTAGTCGCTTTAGGCGCGCCTTTAATAATTTAATTTTCTTAAAACTCGGGTGCACATTTATGTGACCCAAATCAAAATCTCAACAGAGTCGAAATATGTCGATAACCACGGGTACATTGATGTGACGTGGTTCGAGATATATTTTCACGATGTTGCAATTTTCTATAAAATAATAATAACAATAAAGCGGTTAAAAGTTGAAATTGCACTATAATTTTTGAACATGTATTAGAATCAGATATTTTAGCCATTACAACAGTTTAAGCGACCGTGCTAGAACCACGGGATTCGGGGGTGCCTAACACCTTCCCTCGGGTCAACAGAATGCCTTACTTAGAATTTCTGGTTCACAGACTTCATTTGGAAAGTCGAATATTTTCCTCGATTCGGGATTAAATTGGTGACTTGGGACACCCTAAATCTTCCAAGTGGCGACTCTGAATAAATAAATAAATCCCGTTTCGATTGTCCTTTAAGTGGAAAAAACTCCCTTCCGCGCCCTTTTAAGGTGGCGCGGGTGAAAAAGGAGGTGTGACAGCTCTGGAGACTCTGCTGAGGATTTATCGTGTAACCCAGAACCACCGGTTCAGGGTTAGAAATTCGAGCTTAATAAATTGTTGTGTTTTGGCTTTATTATCTGATATTCTCATATGATCTGTGCTTAATATGCAAAATGATGCTTTTTACTGCTTTGATATTATTTGAACTGTACATATAAACTGTGCCGAAACCTTCTCTTCTTACCTTCGGGGATGTGCTTACTGGTTAAGACTCCCTATTCTGTTAGTGTCCTACCCTAAATAAAAGAGGCTCGGAAAGTTTCTAAGCCGCCTGGCCTTTTAGTTCCCGGAAAGGACCTCCTTCCTCAACTCGAGTTGTCCGCTCGGGTACACTGTCTAGAACATATACCCAGGTTGAACCTAGAATAACTTGACTTCATGCCGGATCCCTAGTAGGAACGTTTATTTGCATCATGTTGCATCTGGCTTAGGGGACTCAACACAGGGGTTGGGTCCGTCTAGGACTAGCAACCTGAAATGGAAAAGACCATCCTGCTGCATTCTGTTTGTTTTGCACATTTATTTGCTTCAGATCTGCATGCTGACCGGTTTCTGAAATCAAGAATTTTTGAAAAATTGCAAAAAATAAAAATAAAAAAATATAGCAGTGTAGGGAGATAACTACTTTTTAGAAA
Organism: Nicotiana tabacum; assembly: GCF_000715075.1. Lineage (NCBI taxonomy): Eukaryota > Viridiplantae > Streptophyta > Magnoliopsida > Solanales > Solanaceae > Nicotiana > Nicotiana tabacum. Next base: position 140,137,193 of record NC_134082.1, read on the forward strand.
AATAAAACCGATGTCCAAGTAGTATCAAAACCCTGCCGAAATTTTGAAAAAATGAAAAAAAAATTATTTTTAGTTTGATTTATTTGAAAAAAAAAGAGTCTTGTTTACAAGTTTAGTATATGTTGGGCGAACTACGCCGGTTTGATTCTCACAGGACGTGAGATACGTAGGCAACCCTCGTCGGGTCCCGCCGGTTTGATTCTCACAGGACGTGAGATACGTAGGCAACCCTCGTCGGGTCCAACCTCCATTTTTGTAAAATAATAATAAATAAATAAAAAATGTCAAATTTTAATTTTTCTGTCATAGAGTCGGGTGATGCCGTTTTTATAAAAAATAGCCGAATGTTCCCAAAAGGAATGCCGGAAGGTTGACTTTGTATAAACGACCACTTCTGTCATTTTTTTTATTTTATTAGTTAACTCGCACAACCTTAAAATCTTCGTCCCTAAAGTGCTGAAAGGTCGTGGTCGGAAGATCTGTTTTTTTTAAGGAAAAATGATCAAATTGTTTTTTTTAGTCAAATAAATTTTCGCTTGTTTAATCTTATTAATAAATGTGCAGAATGAGCACGACTCAAAATGAACCTTTTTCAATCATGAATAAAACCCCCCTCCAATTGCGGCTATGGTGGAATGATTTAGACAAAGAAGGGCATGACGAAATCAAGAAACATTTGAAAGGACTCACAAGTTTGTTGGATATCAGGCCTCGAGGAGATATTATAAGGGTACTGGTCCCTCACTGGGACCCTGCGCACAATGTCTTCCACTTCTCGGACTTTGAACTCACCCCAACTTTAGAGGAAATAGCAGGGTACATCGGCAGTGCTGAGGTTCCATTTAGGCATAAATACCTGGTTGCTCCAAGAGCCGTAGCGGTGCACTGGTTTTTGGGCTCATTAAAGATAGTCAGAATAATCCATAACCCTGACTTGGCAAAAGGTTTTTGCACTATGAGTTTCATATACCAAAGATATGGTCACATAGGAGGATTCGACAAGCCAGAAAAAAAGTTGTGCAGCAAAAGTAACCGTCGAAAGTGGGATGAACATAGACGAGTTGCTTTCATGATAACCTTCTTAGGGCTCTTAGTGTTCCCAAGAAAAGACGGGAATATTGACATAAAGATAGCTGGGGTCGTCAGTACTTTGCTCACTTAAAAAGATAGCACGCTGGAGCCCATGATTGTATCTGATATGTTCCGAGCTCTCACGGCCTGCAAAGCCGGAGGAAACCTTTTCGAAGGTTGTAACTTGTTATTACAAATGTGGATGACCGAACACCTATGTCACCGAGCCCAATTCTTGAGCCATGGATCTTCTGAAAAGACCTGCATAGAGGAGTTCTACACCAGAATTAATGAGGCCCGCCTACCTGAAGGAGTCTCGGCATGGACCTCATATTTCCGGACCCTCAATGCCAGTCAAATACAGTGGACACTGGGATGGTTACCGGTCGACGAAGTCATATACATGCCAGCAGCTAGGCCCCATTTTCTTTTAATAGGACTTAAGAGCATTCAACCTTATGCGCCGTATCGTGTTTTGAGGCAACTTGGGAGGTGTCAGATAGTGCCCAAAGATGAGGATCTAAGCACCCAAGTGATTGAGATCAGTTCCGATGGTCAGTTTCCTGAAGCAAGGGTCCGCCAGATTTGGAGCCAATGTCAATACTTAGAGGCGATACTTGTGTGTTGAATCAAGCAAGAGGGGAAGTTTCACCTGGATATCAGGCTTGGTACAAAGGGGAAATGTCGTCTGGAAGGCCGGCTAAAAGACCTCACCTTCAAGAATTTGCCAAGTCCTCACAAGAGCATTGGGACTGGTTGGCCAAAGAGCGCGAATATCTTGCCGAAATAGGCAAACTGAAACAACAGATTAAGGATCTGAAATTTGAGAACAAAGTTCAGGTTGCTGCCAACAAGGGAGAAAAGAACAAGTTAGCCAGAGAAAGCGACATCCTCAAAGCTCAGATCCGGAAGATGAAAATAGGTGCCGACAACCAATCAAGAAGCCGAGCTGATAAAAGGTTGATAGCAAGGTTAAGGAATCAGGTCGCTGAAGGCCAGAAAGACTTGGAAAGATCCAAGGCTAGCATAGCAAGATTACGGACCAGGTGGGCAAAAGTTACAGCAGCACGGAGAAAGCACCTATGGCAAGTGAAAAGGGATTACGAAATGAGTGTTACAACATTGAGAGAAATAAATTCCACTCTTAGTGATCAGGTCCTTAAACAAGCCCGGGATGCTAGAACAGATAGGGAACGCTGCTATGAGTCAATAGCCCGAATGGAAGAACAAATGGAGAGGTTACAAGATCAGCTCATTGACAATACTCGAATATTGGGACTAAAGAATCAACGAATAGAACAACTGTGCATAGAAAGGGATAGAATCAGGGGTAGGATCAATGAGATTGGGCGCTACATCACCACGAAATGCCTAACATGTGAAGAAATGCCCCGTAATATCCTTTTTGCCTCAGTCATGGGTTATGTCCACCAGATCATGGAGGAATTAAAAATATTGCAAAGAGGCCTAACACCAAAGCCCAAGGAAAGGCCGAATGATGCCTCGCGGGCACCAAAATTCAAGGCTTTAATGTATCCCTAGTTCAATCCTGCACTTGTTTGTTTTTCAGAGTTTGTTGTCTACCCTTATGTTCTCTTCAAACATTGGTAAAAGTATGGAGTCTATATTTCGTATTTGTTTCTTTTCAAATAATAGCTTGTAATAGCATATTTTGGTAATAGAATGCAAAATTGTGTCTTTATTTTACTTATGGCAGAACTATGCCCGGTCTGATTCATGCGGGGACATGATACGTAGGCAATCTACATAAGATTCGACCACCACCACAAAGATAAAAGAAAGGGCAAAGTGAATAAATAAAGGACCTAAGCTGGAATGACGCATGCAATCGAAGCAAAAACATATTAGAAATGGTTAAACTGCCTAGGAACATTGCATTCCCCAATGTGAAATTGCACTATGTGTTAAACTCTAACGCTAATCAGTTTGTTGTTTCATATCAGAAAGATATTTCAAAATAGTTAGCTCGTTAGAACGTTCTAGCAGATTACCATTACCACACAAGATCAAAAGGGCCCATTCCGGAAAGTATGTCTGGTTCGGACAAAAGTGTTGAGGAGGAAAAGACAGAGATGCAAATGATGAAGGAGGAAATGGACAGGTTGAGACAAGAGATTTCTGGGATGCACTTAGCCTGGGCTAAGGGACAAACACCACCAATACTTCCCCCTACTCCTACCCTTTCACCAGCTCGGACTCCGGAACACCCTTCCACTGGTCCATCAGCGAGCTTTCCCATTGCCCAATACTATCAAGGAGAAACTTCCTATAATCCCCAAGCTTCACCACCTAAACAAAACCCTTCTCCACCAACAGTTCCTATTTTCGTGGCACCTCCACCCGCCACGTTGCAAAAATCCCCTGATGAACCAATGTTTCAGGCTCAAGACAATCAATACTATCCTCCTGAACTCACCTTCAAACCGCCCGAGCCATACACTTACACCCCTCACCTTCAGTTCCCTACAGAAACTTAAAGGACAGCTAAAAATCCAGAGCAGGATGAAGTGCTCCGTAAAGTGAAAAGCTTGGAGCAATCCTTCAGGAATATGCATGGATTGGGCAGCCAAATTAGTGTGGCCTACAAAGATCTGTGTCCCTTCCCCGATGTTCAATTGCTGGCAGGTTTTAAGATGCCAAAGTTTGACTTATATGAGGGACATGGTGATCCCATGGCACATCTACGTGGTTTCTACAGTAAGATGAGAGGGGAAGGTGGAAAGGATGAGTTTGTGATTGCCTATTTCGGTCAAAGTTTAAGCGGGTCCGCATTAGAATGGTACACGAGGCAGGATCCTAGCAGGTGGTATACCTGGGATGATCTGGCACAAGCATTTGCAGGTCATTTCCAGTATAACCTTGAGATCGTCCCCGACCGTCTCACACTGTTAAAACTTGAGAAAAATCCTGGAGAGAGCTTTAGGGAATTCGGATTCCTCTGGAGAGAACAAGCAGCAAGAGTAGATCCGCTAATGAGGGAAGGTAAAATGGTGGACTACTTCTTACAAACGTTGGAGCCAACCTATTTTGGTCACTTGGTGACGTCGGTTGGTAAATCTTTCAATGAAGTGGTAAAAATGGGCGGCATGGTTGAAGAGGGACTCAGGTCCAACAAGATAATGAGTTATTCGACGATCAAGCCCACAACTCAGGCTATCCAAAGCGGCACGGGAGGTGCGCTTGGGAAAAAGAAGAGAGAGGAGGTCGCAACAGTCGAAACAGGTACTTGGTCCAGATCAAGAGATCCAGCCCCTCGCTATCAAACCAGATCCCATTACCCAAACTACCCACACAATCCATACAACCCTCCACAACCCTACTACCCACCACAAGAACAACATTTTTCCGTCCATCACGCCCAAACTTACACCCAGCCTCCGGCTCGTCCGCAATGGCGTGCACCGGCTCCCCAACATACATATATACCTCCACAAAACATATATCCACCTCCACAAAACACATATCCACCACCGAGGGCCTACAGGAATCCTTCAGGGCCAAACTTCCGCGGAAATCAGGCTTTCAGGAACGAAAGGATGCAGAAGCCAAGAACATTCACTCCGTTGGGAGAAACCTATACTACTCTATTTCACAAGTTGAAGCAGATAGGCCTACTAAGTCCTGTTGAAACCAAATTGCCAAATCCACTTCCCAGAAATCTGGACCATTCAGTAAGCTGCGAATATTGTTTGGATGCTCCCGAGCATGATACTGAGAAATGTTGGAAGTTGAAGACTGCCATACAAGATCTTATTGACACAAATATGATCGAGGTTCAGTCACCAGAGGCACCCAACATCAATGAAAATCCATTACCGGTGCACCATGAAACCCACATGATCGAACTAGTGTACGAAGGAGGGAAACCAAAAACACCCTCACAAACGGTAATGATGATTCGTGCCAGTTCTAATAAAGAGTCGACCAGTGGAAATGCAGTGGTACAGTCGGGAGAGGTATGTGACAAGCCCTTTGTGGTAGTAGAGAAAGGATCGTCTGTTGCTGCGAAGAAGCCAGAGTCAGTCAGAGCAGTGTTGAAAGGAGTAGAAAGCAAACCAATGTTGGTAGTAAAAGGGGTCCACATGGAACCAGTTGTTATCAAGCCGGTCATACAGTTGCCGATGATAAGTGAGAAAACTGTACCGTGGAGCTACAGTCAAGTGACAGTGATGCATAAGGGAAAGGAGGTGGTGGAAGAGGTATGCGAAACTCAGGGTCTGACGCGATCAAGAAGGTGTTTTGTTCCCGCGGAATTGAGAAGGGTCAATCCTATAACAATAAAGAAGCCGGTAATGGAGGAAGAAGCAGAGGAATTTTTAAAGAAGATGAGGGCACATGACTACTCAATTATAGAACAGTTGAGGAAGACCCCGACCCAGATTTTGTTGCTATCTTTGTTGATCCATTCAAGCGATCATTGTCAGGCCTTAATGAAGATTCTGAACGAAGCTCATGTCCTGGACAATCTCTCAGTGAACAATTTGGAGAAAATAGTGCACAAGATCTTTGAAGTAAACCGAGTGACATTCTCTGACGATGAGTTACCAGTAGAGGGTACTGAACACAACAGAGCACTCTACCTGTCGGTAAATGCGAAGAATCGGTGGTCACTCGAGCACTAATTGATAATGGGTCAAGTGCCAATATCTGCCCTTTGGCCACTCTGAACAAACTAAAGGTTGCTGATGATAGGATCTACAAGAACAATGTCTGCGTCCGAGGTTTTGATGGGGGCGGCACTAACACAGTGGGTGATATCATATTGGAATTAACCATTGGTCCGGTCGAGTTCACCATGGAATTTCAAGTAATAGATGTGGCGGTGTCGTACAATCTTTTGTTGGGACGACCCTGGATCCATGCAGCTAAAGCAGTGCCTTCTACACTACACCAAATAGTCAAGTTTGAATGGGATAGACAAGAGATTGTGGTACACGGGGATGACGGCACACATGCCGTCAGTGATGCTATTGTGCCCTTCATAGAGACCGACGATGATAAGGGCCCATGGGTTTATCAGGTTTTCGACGCAGTCTCAGTAGACAAAATACCTGAGGGTGAAGGCCTTCCACTTCCCAGAATCACAGCAGCAACCTTTATAATAGCCTCAGAGATGTTGAACAACGGGTTTATACCGGGAAAAGGTCTGGGGGTTGATCTGCAGGGAATGATCCAGCCAGTTTCTTTGCCCAAGAACCTGGAAACTTTTGGGTTGGGATTCAAGCCTACCGCAGCGGATGTGAAACAGACCCGCAAATTAAAGAAAAGAGTTTGGGTCCTTCCTAAGCCAGTCCCATGCCTGTCCAGATCATTTGTCAAAGCAGGGTGCAGAAAGTTGCCGGTCCCGGAAGTTCTCGGACCTCTGATCGGGCCAGATGGAGATTTGAATGAGGGCTTGGAAAGGATGTTCGCAGATGTCAACATGATAGAAGCTGGAGAGGGTTCCAGTAAGGCATACATACAGTTTGTGGGTCCTAAGGTCAAGGTCAACAATTGGATAGCTACTCCTCTTCCTACTTGGAGGGAGTCCTGGTAGTTAGCTCCGATTTTCCTTTTCTGTTTTTCGGATTATTCCAGGGTTGTAATCCATATTCCTTTTTATTGTGTTCAATAAAGTGTGAAACCTTGTTATCCCATAATTCAATAAAACGAAAAGTTTCTTCTTTATTTCTTATTTTATATCTTATTTTTTAATTTTGTTTCCTTCATTTCTTTTTCTGAACAGTTCTTTTCATACTGGTTCTAATGACATGGCATGCGCAACGGATCTGCAACCTAGTCTAAAAGATCAATCTAATTCTGAGCTAACCATACAAGAGGTCAATTATGATAATGAATCGGAATACGATTAGGATGAAGCATTCAAGGAGATAAATAGGGAGTTAAGCCAGTTTGAAGAAAAATGCAAACCCAACTTAAATGACACAGAAGCCATCAATTTAGGGGATGCTGGTGATATCAGAGAAACTAAAATAAGCATCCACATTGCACCAGATATCAGGGAGGAATTGATCAAAACACTTATTGAGTTCAAAGATGTTTTTGCATGGTCGTATGATGACATGCCGGGGTTAAGCACAGATTTAGTGGTTCATAAATTGCCCACTGACCCGACAAGCCCTCCCGTCAAGCAGAAATTGAGAAAGTTCAAAACAAATATGAGTGTGAAGATTAAAGAGGAAGTAACCAAGCAGCTGCAAGCAAAGGTTATTCGTGTCACTCGATATCCTGATTGATTGGCTAATGTGGTGCCGGTGCCAAAGAAAGATGGAAAGATCAGGGTGTGTGTCGATTACCACAATTTGAACAGGGCAAGCCCAAAGGACAACTTTCCTTTACCCAATATCCATATCTTGATCGACAATTGTGCCAGACGTGAGATCGGATCTTTTATAGATTGCTATGCTGGGTATCATCAGATTCTGATGGATGAGGAAGATGCGGAAAAGACAGCCTTCATTACGCCGTGGGGAACTTATTGCTACCGGGTAATGCCATTTGGTTTGAAGAATGCTGGGGCAATATACATGAGAGCAATGACTACTGTGTTTCATGACATGATCCACAAAGAAATTGAGGTATACGTAGACGATGTGATCATAAAGTCCAAGCATCAGGAAGACCACGTAACAGACCTAAGGAAGTTCTTTCAAAGACTTCGAAAGTATGATATTAAGCTCAACCCGGCCAAATGTGCATTTGGTGTTCCATCTAGGAAGCTTTTGGGATTCATTGTCAGTCGGCGAGGTATTGAACTGGATCCGTCAAAGATCAAATCTATCCAAGATTTGCCACCGCCGAAGAACAAGACAGAAGTAATGAGTCTGTTGGGAAGATTGAATTACATCAGCAGATTTATTGCTCAACTCACAGCAACCTGTGAACCCATTTTTTGGCTGTTGAAGAAGGATGCCGCGGTAAGATGGACGGCGGAATGCCAAGAAGCATTCGACCAGATCAAGGGATATTTATCAAATCCACATGTGTTGGTTCTACCTGAGCCAGGGAGACCATTAATTCTTTATCTAACGGTCTTGGAGAATTCGTTTGGCTGCGTGTTGGGGAAACACGACATTAAAGGAAGAAAGGAGCAAGCCATCTATTATCTCAGCAAGAAGTTTACAGTATATGAGGTTAAGTACACTCAACTCGAGAAGACATGTTGCGCCCTAACTTGGGTGGCCCAGAAATTGAAGCATTATTTATCCTCATATACTACTTATCTCAATTCCCGCTTGGATCCACTAAAGTATATTTTCCAAAAGCCTATGCCCACAGGAAGGTTAGCAAAATGGCAAATATTACTCATGGAGTTTGACATCGTCTATGTGACAAGGACAGCAATGAAGGCCCAAGCGTTGGCAGATCCCTTGGCTGAGAATCCTGTTGATGAGGAATACGAGCCGTTAAGGACATATTTTCCTGACGAGGAAGTAATGCATATAGATGAGTTGGAATTACCTGAGGAACCAGGTTGGAAGCTTTTCTTTGATGGAGCCGCAAATGTGAAGGGAGTTGGAATAGGAGCGATGCTTATTTCTGAAACAGGACGTCATTATCCTGTTACAGCTCAACTGCATTTCTATTGTACCAACAACATGGCTGAGTATGAGGCATGCATTTTGGGTTTGCGATTAGCTGCAGACATGGATGTCCAGGACGTCTTGGTCTTGGGGGACTCGGACCTCCTGGTGCATCAGATTCAGGGTGAATGAGAAACACGGGATTTGAAGCTTATACCATATCGACAATGTTTGCACGATCTGAGCAAGCGATTTCGATCAGTGGAGTTCAGACACATCCCAAGAGTTTACAATGAGGTTGCCGATGCATTGGCCACTTTAGCATCAATGTTGCACCACTCAGACAAAATTTATGTTGACCCGTTGCACATCTAGGTTCGTGATCAGCATGCCTATTGCAACATGATAGAGGAAGAAGTGGATGGCGAGCCATGGTTTTATGACGTCAAAGAGTACCTCAGGATGGGGATATACCCGGAGCAGGCCACTGGATCAAAAGAGAGCCATTCGGCGATTTTCAAATGGTTTCTTCCTTAGTGGAGGAGTGTTGTACAAAAGAACCCCAGATTTGGGATTGCTGAGATGTATAGACGCCGGTCAAGCCACGACAGTTATGACAGAGGTACATGCTGGAGTTTGTGGGCCACATATGAGCGGATATGTATTGGCAAAGAAGATTCTTCGAGAAGGGTATTATTGGCTCACTATGGAGCATGATTGTATCAATTTCGTGCGGAAATGCCATCAATGTCAAATACACGGAGATTTGATTCATTCTCCACCGACAGAATTGTGTGCAATGTCAGCGCCATGGCCATTTGTTGCATGGGGCATGGATGTCATTGGACCTATTGAGCCGGCAACTACTAACGGTCATAGGTTCATTCTGGTGGCCATCGATTATTTTACTAAGTGGGTTGAAGCCAAAACTTTCAAGTCGGTAACCAAGAAAGTAGTGGTGGATTTTGTTCACTCCCATATCATCTGTAGATTTGGGGTCCTAAAAGTGTTCATCACGGATAATGGTGCTAATCTTAACAGCCATTTGATGAAAGAAGTATGTCAACAATTTAAGATTACACACCGTAATTCCACACCATATCGTCCCAAGGCAAATGGAGCTGTTGAAGCAGCCAACAAAAACATCAAGAAGATACTGAGGAAGATGGTAGAAGGATCCAGACAATGGCATGAAAAATTACCATTTGCATTGTTGGGTTATCGCACTACCATCCGGACTTCAATAGGTGCAACCCCTTATTTGTTGGTATATGGAACTGAAGCAGTAATACCGGCGGAAATTGAAATTCCATCCCTTCGGATTGTCGCTGAGGCTGAGATTGATGATGACGAGTGGGTCAAAACCCGTTTGGAGCAGTTGAACTTGATTAATGAAAAAAGATTGGTAGCTTTGTGTCATGGCCAGTTATATCAAAGGAGAATGGCAAGAGCCTACAACAAGAGGGTGCGCCCCAAAAAATTTGAAGTGGGGCAACAAGTGTTGAAACGAATCCTGCCACACCAAGTAGAAGCAAAGGGCAAGTTCGCCCCGAATTGGCAAGGACCATTCATTGTAACCAGAGTGTTGTCCAATGGTGCTTTATATTTAACAGATATCGAAGGGAAATGCGTCGACATGGCTATCAATTCCGACGCAGTTAAGAGATATTATGTATGATCTCTTTTGGTTGTAATTGTCATTTGTTTGTGGTTGGCATTTATCGGAGAATGAAATGACGGAGGCAATTCTTTCTTCTATCCAAACACTTTAACTTTTGCTTACCCTTTTGAGCCTTATTTATTCTTTCACATCCCTCTTTTGTAGTCAATAATTAAAATAAAAAAGAAAAAGAAAAATAATGATAATAAAAACAAAAGAAAAATCACAAGAAAAACAAAGGAAGTGGGAACTATGTTTGACCTGATTCCTCAAAGAAGGATACGTAGGCGCCTCACAGCTCGGTCATAGTGTAACCAAAAAAATAAAAATCCCCAAGCAAGAAGAACTGGGGCAGAAGTTGTGAAAAGAAAGTTTGATTCCAAGAGTTGTACTGTTTCACACCTCCTAATTATTTTAAACTTTTGATACCCCTTTTCTTTTTAGCCATACACAAAAAACCATATTGATGTCCAAAAAAGACCTCCCGATCAGTATCCGAGAAGTGCTAAGTTCATGCAAACGGAAGTCGGGAACAACATTCTGATCCCCAGCAGAGAAGAGGATCATAAACTGGAAATAAATTGATAGCTGAAAGAATCCCCAACAAAGAGTGTCATATCAACAACACCCCAATCCCCAGCTAAAAATAAATAAATAAAATAAAATGAGAGAGTTTTATGGGTGAAAACCTTCACAGGCACCATGAGGCGGCGGGAGTTGAGAGAAATGAGAGTCTTATTAGTGAAAACCCCTCGAAGGGCACTATGAGGCGACAAGGCAAGATTGGCGGAAAGGGTCCACATTTGGCAAAAGTTGAGTATTTATTTATCCCCAGCGAGATGAGGCCATACGAAAGATGGATTGGTACGAATAGACTGGGTTGATCAATCCGGAATGCACGACATGATCGTTGGGATTGGTTATATCATTCAGATAGACTGGTTATATCACTTTTTCATTTCTTGGTTTAAAAGACTTTACTTCCCCATCATTTTATTGTTGAAAAGGATTTTCAGAGCTTACTACCAGTTGCCAAAATGGTGCAAAGCAAAAAGCGAATAGGACAATCCAAAGATAAGGCGACAAAGTGAAAAGAAGTTTGTCGCAAGACCAAATAATGAATGGGTTTAGATCCTAAGAGGCCCAAATTTCCAAGGGAAGTTATGGATCAAATTCCAAGATGATCCCTAGCAGATTTGCGAGATACAGGAAAAACTCCGACAGATTCTCGACCAAGCTCCACAATGGTCGGACAACACGGAGCGGGGAAGGAAGAGAAACGAAAACCATCCCCAGCAGGAATATCAGCCCCAACAATCAATATTCTCCCCAACAAGTTTTATAGCAAAGCAGGGAAAAGAAAAGGGAAAAACCATCCCCAGCAGAAGTGGCACGACCACTCACCCCGTTTTAAACTAACAAGTTTTTCTTTGATCTGAAATAGGGAAAGGAAATATTATTGACCGCAGGAAGACAGAGTCACAAAGAAGATTATCAAACTGGGGTCGAAAATTTTCTCTCATTACGAAAATTTTCTTAAAATTAGATAGTCATTTGGGAAAGAGAGAAGATAACACAAGTGTTGAAGGAGGAAAAATCCCCAGCAGTATACAAGAAGGGAGATATAAGTTTTAAAAGAAAAGCAATCTTGGAAGAAGCAAGATAACCCAAAGTTGTAAAAGCAATGGCCTTTGAATCAATATCATCCCTACCATAGTTAAAAGGAGGAAGATAATTCTCCAGCAGTGTTATTCCTGGCAGGTTTCAGGGAAGTGAAAGCACCAGCTTTAAAGGAAATAGTCTTTGAAGAAGGAAAATGACACATTGATGAAATAAAATATCGGTGTTATCCCCAGCAATTTTCAGAGGAATAAAACACCAATTTTGAAGGAAGCAGTTATTGAAGTCAGGAGCCCGCCTGTAGAACGGAGGTTGTTATATTTTAAGTTAGAGTTAGGAGCTCGCCTGGAGAATGGAGGTGTTATTTTTCGGAGTTGTTGTTGAAGTCAGGAGCCCGCCTGTAGAATGGAGGCTGAATTATTTTGATAAAGTTGTTGAAGTCAGGAGCCCGCCTGGAGAATGGAGGCTGAATTATTTTGAAAAGTTGTCGAAGTCAGGAGCCCGCCTGGAGAATGGAGGTGTTAGAATTTAAGAAGTTATTAAAGTCAGGAGCCCACCTGGAGAATGGAGGCTGAATTATTTTGAGAAAGTTGTTGAAGTCAGGGGCCCGCCTGGAGAATGGAGGCTGAATTATTTTGAGAAAGTTGTTGAAGTCAGGGGCCCACCTAGAGAATGGAGGCTGGATTATTTTGAGAAAATTGTTGAAGTCAGGAGCCCGCCTGGAGAATGGAGGCTGAATTATTTTGAAAAGTTGTCGAAGTCAGGAGCCCGCCTGTAGAACGGAGGTTGTTATATTTTAAGTTAGAGTCAGGAGCCCGCCTGAAGAATGAAGGTGTTATTTTTCGGAGTTGTTGTTGAAGTCAGGAGCCCGCCTGGAGAATGTAGGCTGGATTATTTTGGGAAGTTGAAGAAGTCAGGAGCCCACCTGGAGAATGGAGGTGTTAAAATTTTGAGGAAGTTGAAGAAGTCAGGAGCCCGCCTGGAGAATGGAGGTGTTAGAATTTAAGAAGTTATTGAAGTCAGGAGCCCGCCTGGAGAATGGAGGCTAGATTATTTTGGGAAAGTTGTTGAAGTCAGGAGCCCGCCTGGAGAATGGAGGTGTTAAAATTTTGAGGAAGATATTGAAGTCAGGAGCCCGCCTGCAGAACAGAGGAGTACATTTCAAGATCAAACAGAAGTCAGTAATCAGGAGGAGTACAACAAAGATCCCCAGCATAACTAGCTTTAATGTAGGAAGCAGTGTCCCCAGCAGATAGAACGGAATAATAAAACATTTGCTCAAAAAGGCAAAAAGGCCAGTGTCATCCCCATCAGTTTTCGAAAGAAAGGCACCGGAGGAAACACAAGCCGACAAGAGCGAGGCAACCAGAGTAAGGGGAAGACAGATAAGATTTTGTAATTCCTAGCTTAGTCTAGCTTCTTATTTTCTTTTGGCACGGTGTAATAAGGAGATCGAGAGGCAGTAGTAACAGCAATAACAGCAAAAAGCAGTTCCATGGTAGTCCCAGCTACCAAAACTTCCCGAACTACATTAACCTGATTCCCTTCTAGCCAGGGATATGTAGGAAACCTTTGAAGCAAAGGTTCAGTTAAATCTTTTTCAAAAAAAGCTTCATCCGGAGTATTCCAACGGGCAAAAATCGCTCGTATCCGCTCACTTTATCTTTGTACAAAAACTCTTTGTGTTTTCGGACAAAGAGGGGCAGCTGTGAGCACGTGATTTTTGCCTCACAAGAACTACTCCAAAAGAAATCACAAATAATTTTTCTTTGTATACGATTTTGAATTTTTCGTGGCATTTTATCTGTGCATGTTTATTTTATTCTAATTAAAGAAAAATACAGAAAATAGTAATATAGGTACATGTGCATTTAGGAATTAATTTGTGTTTTTGTCAGTGAATGTTCATCCTGTTATAATTAATTGAATTAATAAAAAATATGCGGCATGTGCACTTAGGATTTTTTATTTTTATTAGGAATTAATTAAACCATAATTTGGTTTTAAAAGAGGGAAAATCACAAAAATATGTAATTGTTGTAATTTTGTCATTTAAAGTATGCCTTTGTGTGATTTTATTTTTAATTAAATGTTTAACTTGTGTGATATTTATTGTCAAGTGTTAATTAATATTTGGTTAGTTGTATTTTTGATTTTACAATTTAATTAGGAATTGTGTAAAATTAGGAATTAAAGAAGAAAAAGGAAAAGAGTTCAAAATTAGAATATCTGGATTTGGGCCAAAAGCTTCAAGGCCCAAACGAAATATACCCTAAACCTGCCCAAAAAACCAGCCCAAACCCGGCCAAAATCCAGTCCACCTGCAACCAGTTCAAACGACGCCGTATTGGCACCTCAAGTCTGAACCGTTGATCAAACTGGATCGAACGACCCAGTTCAGTCCCTGCATAGTTGAAACGATACCGTTTCAAATGTTCAATCTGAGCCATCCATTTTCTTTGATCCAACGGCCTCAAGGCCTCACCACAACCCGATACACTTCACCCCGGGCCAACCCATTCCCCAACTTAAACAACACGGCATCGTCCCCTTTAAGTGAATTAATCCTGGCCGTGGATCGTGATGGATCCAACGGCCAAGATCAAAACACCCCTCCCCTATATAAACTCAATCTCCTAACCTAGCCCCCTAACTAAACCCCCCTCGTCTTCCTATTCATCATCGTCCCTAAGACGATGCCCCTCCCCCAAACCCTAGCCGCCTTAACTCCCCCTCGCCTGAAACCCGGCGGCCACTACGCTGCCGGTCACCAAACCAACACCCTAAGACCACTTGACCACCCTCAATCCAAATATGGTAACCGTTTAGCTCGAATCTTCATCGAGCTTCTCGAATCTTCATTTGAAGATTCGAGCCAAACTCAGATCCAAGCCAACCAGTCCCTAATTGACACCACAACACCCCCTAACCATCCTCGTCATGGATCCGGTAGTAGCATAGGTCGAATCTTCCTAGAACTTCTCGAATCTTTATTCGAAGATCCGAGAAAAACCTAAAACTACCCTAATGTACCCCAAAATCACACCAGTCACTCTCCTGACCTCACTCGTAACCAAGCCAAACTTTGTTTGGTTCGAATCTGACCAGAAAGGTTCAAACCCCAAAACGGAACCCTAAAATTTCAAATCATGGAACCTGTCCAAATTAATTGAAGGGTTAGGGTCTAATAGACCTTAATCAAGGTGTTCTCAGTTGAGAACACTTTGATTAAAGTCTGTTCAACCTCAAAGTGCTTAGGTCCGAGTTCGAGCCTGGGTCCGTATAATTCTGAAGTTTTGAGGTATTTATCTTTTCCTCTATTTATGATCTTTCTATCTATGTATTCTGCTTAGTTAGTTTTATTAATTTCCCCTGCTTTTCAATTCATCTTCTCATCTCCAGTAGACCTGTTTGTTTGATCCAATTCCGGCATTGTTTCTGTTTGCTGTAATTATTATGAGTTACAATGTGTGTAATCGATTCAAATAAGTTTCGTCGATTAGTTAAGTTTTATTACAAACCTTTGTTCTTATCAATGCTGTTTGAATTGCCTAATTGTCCATTTCTGATTGATTGTTGTAAGTGTTGTAGGCAATTGTATAAATAGTTATCATCGATTAATTCAAGTTTTTATTAGTAGTTTCGTCAAATGGTTTAAGGTCGAGTGTTGTATTTGTTGATCTTTAGACAATTAGCTTCAAAGCTTGTCAATATACTGACAATGATCCTGCCTGATGTTGATTTTGATTTCAATTTCCTGTTTCAGTTTTTAATGGTTGGTTCTGTTAAGTCCTGTGTGGTGTTAATACGGTTTGGATTCAAGTTGAGTCTGTTGTTTCCAGTTAGAATTCAGCCTTAGTCATTTAGTTATTAAAATTTGGTAGGATAGATTGATTATAGCTGTTATAGTTTGTTGTTTGGTCTAATCTATGAGGTTTGAATTGTTGTTTTGTTTTGACTAAGGAAATTGGTTATAGCTGATAAAGTACAAAGGGTTGGGCTAGGACAGTAAAACACATTGGTTTCAGGGGTGATTTGGGATTGAAACAGTTAGGTTTATATTTTAGTGTTAGTCCTTTGTTAATGGGGGTATTAATTAATACATTAATGGGGAATAAAAGGTAATGGGGGGCTGAAAATCAGGGAAAAGGCTTCCTTAGTGAGATTTAAAGTAAAAAGAGCAGATTTTTAGTGGGGAATTCTGATTTTTTGAAAGGGAAAAAGGTCGGGCAGATTGTATAAAGAGGGGGAAAGACTGATAAAGAGGGAAAAAGACTGAAAAAAAGGGGAGAAAAAAATCGGAAAGACTGAAAGAGAGAAGGAATCTGGAAAAATACTGGAAAAGAGAGGAAAAAATTCAGAAAGTAAAAATCAGAACTTTTACACTAAGAGTTGGAGTGTTAAGGCTGAACTTTTACATTAAGAGTTTCAGGCTGCTTTTCTTGAGTGTTTAACAAATCAGAAGACTGTGTCCTTGTATCTGTCTGTGTTTTATTTTGGTACTGCTGGTTTTCAGTTTTAGTATTTCCTGGATTTACTGGTTGTTGCTGTACTGCTATGTTGCTGTGTATGCTACTGCTGCTTTCTTCACTGATCCTCCTCTTCTTCTCTTTGCTTTTCAAATACCAGGTACACAAATTGATACACTGGTTCTTGTAGGTTAAAACTTGAAGCATGAATACAAAGAAGTGAAGAGTTGAAGTTTTAAATTCATTATAGTTGTTTATTAATTTGTATACGTATTAGAATACCTTTTTCATTAGAATCATGTAAGTGTTTATTTATGTATAACTGGACATGCCTTTTTGCAATAGTTTAGTAAGAAAACTGCCCATGTATGTTTAGTTAAAAGGATTGATGATATAGTAACTCTTGTTCTGTTACTTCAGTATTATTTGTTAAATAGCATATATCAAAAGCATGTTAGGCCATTTAGATTATTATCAAACATTCAATAGTTATCTCATTGAACAAATGGCCTGTTTCGGAAACTGATAGGAACATTGTTTAATTAGATACAAGTAGTTAATTTAATGCATGTAAATGGTTTAGAAAAAAATTTATTAGATTTCCAAGTTCTTACATTCCAGTAGAACGCCACTTTAAATTTGAAGAAACTTGTTAATAAGATGATACCATTTTTTACAAGCTATGAATATGTAGAAACCATTAATTAGCCCTATTGGATTAAGGATGGCCCGGGTCCAGTTTTACCTCACATATGTTGGATTTGGGCCCAATAAATGGCAAACGGATCGCCCTTATTGCATCATTTTCAGAATTAACAAATCGTATACGGATCTTAACTAATAACCCGCAAGCATGTAAATAAATTAGGTATTTTTTCTTATTTTATTTTAGAGACGGACGAAAATAGAAAAACATAGTTACTATAGGACGATCCTTTTAAAATAAAATGGAGGTGTTCCTTGCCATAGTAAATCACAAATTGCGGGGCCCTCGGTAAATATTTACTATAAAAATTGCTTAGACTTCGGAATGGACCGTTTAGCAAACTTTCACGGCCCTACCCAAAGTAAGTGATACGCTAGTCGCTTTAGGCGCGCCTTTAATAATTTAATTTTCATAAAACTCGGGTGCACATTTATGTGACCCAAATCAAAATCTCAACAGAGTCGAAATATGTCAATAACCACGGGTACATTGATGTGACGTGGTTCGAGATATATTTTCACGATGTTGCAATTTCCTATAAAATAATAATAACAATAAAGCGGTTAAAAGTTGAAATTGCACTATAATTTTTGAACATATATTAAAATCAGATATTTTAGCCATTACAATAGTTTAAGCGACCGTGCTAGAACCATGGGATTCGGGGGTGCCTAACACCTTCCCTCGGGTCAACAGAATGCCTTACTTAGAATTTCTGGTTCGCAGACTTCATTTGGAAAGTCGAATATTTTCCTCGATTCGGGATTAAATTGGTGACTTGGGACACCCTAAATCTTCCAAGTGGCGACTCTGAATAAATAAATAAATCCCGTTTCGATTGTCCTTTAAGTGGAAAAAACTCCCTTCCGCGCGCTTTTAAGGTGGCGCGGGTGAAAAAGGAGGTGTGGCAACACCTTTGAATAATGATATGCAAATTTGAGAGATCCTCAGTCCATGGCATGGTGTCTTCCAGCTATGAGGATGATGCCTTTAGATAATGACGCCTTTGGACAAGTTGGCGATGTTTCAGCCTATGAGATGCAATAATATGATGCTAAAATCAACAAAACAAGGCTTATTCTTGTGAGGTTGAGGGCAGAGCTTAGCCCAAAAAAGGAGCAAATAGATAGTGCCGGAGAGACAGCGCTCAGTCTCGGCAAATAAAGGCGATGATTGGCCTTGTGCAAATAGGAGGCAAAGCTTAGCCTTATGCAAAATTTGGGATAGGGCTTGGTCCCATGCATATGGAAGGTAGAGCTTAGACTTATGCAAATATGGAGGCATGGCTTAGCCTCGTGCAAAATTTTGATACAGGGCTTAGTCTTATGCAGAGAGAAGGCAATGCTTAGCTTTATGCAAATAAGAGGCAGAGCTTAGCCTCATGCAGGATTTGGGACAGGGCTTAATCCCATGAAAATGGAAGGCAGAGCTTAGCCTTATGCAAATATGGAGGCAGGGCTTAGCCTCTTGCAAAGATTTGAGACAGGGCTTAGTCTCATGCAGAGAGAAGGCAATGCTTAGCCTTATGCAAATAAGAGGCAGAGCTTAGCCTTATGCAGGATTTGGGACAGGGCTTAGTCCCATACAAATGGAAGGCAGAGCTTAGCCTTATACGAATATGGAGTAAGGGCTTAGCCTCATGCAAAGATTTGAGATAGGGTTTAGTCTCATGTAAAGGGAAGGCAATGCTTAGCCTTATGCAGATATGGAGGCAGGGCTTAGTCTCATGCAAGAATGGAGATAGAGCTTAGTCTCATGCAAAGAGAAGACAATGCCTAGCCTTATAAAAATATGTAGGCGGGGCTTAGACTCATGTAGATGGAGACAAAGCTTAGTCTCATTCAAAAAGAAGGCAATGCTTAGCCTTATGTAGATATGGAGGCAGGGCTTAGCCTCATGCAGGTGGAGACATAGCTTAGTCTCATGTAAGATTTGGGACAAGGCTTAGTCCCATGCAAATGGAAGGCAGTGCTTAGCCTTAGGCAAAATGGAGGCAGGGCTTAGCCTCATGCGGAATTTGAGACAAGGCTTAGTCTCATACAAGGAGAAGACAATGCTTAGACTTATGCGAAAATGGAGGCAGAGCTTAGCCTCATGCAAGATTTGAGACATAGCTTAGTATCATGCAAAGAGAAGGCAATGCTTAGCCTTATGCAAATATGGAGGCAGAGCTTAGCCTCATGCAAATAACATGTAGCAAATAAGAGTAGAATATTTCTTAGCTGGAGATATATTTGCGTCTGGTGGCCTGATTGTTAGGACTTTGGTACGTGTATGTTTGCGAATAATTCTGTTATGTTCACCATGCCCGCATCCAAAGAAAAATTGTAAGTTTGGAAAGGGGAGGTTGGTTTATGCCTTTGTCTGTTGGCTTTGCTTTGCTCCATTCTGGAGGCCTTGTTTGAGTTGCCCTGGGTAACACCTGGCTGTCACGGAAATAGAGTTTTCGCAAATATGCACTTATTGATGAAAGTAGAGTTATTTAAGAAAACATAGTGAAATATCAAGTAATTTTAAATGAACTAGTAACTGTAACACATTTCAAAGACATTGTAGCTTTCTCGTATTAAAATTTTGAGGGTCCTCCTAAAAATTCTACCCAGTTTGGTAAATGATCATTCGGTCGTTTGCGTGCGACGAAGTTTGCTGACCTTCCTTTGGAATTTTGAGAATCCTTCTCAAAATTCTGCCCCTATTTCTGGTTCTAGAGAAAATGAATATCTTATTATGATACGACCGAACCCACAGGGCTGCCTACGTATCCCCTCTTGAATGGGAATCAGCTCAAGCGTAGTTCAATTACATCAAATGAAGAAATGTAAACAGTCTAAACATAGTATCTATTGATCGTGTTTGAATTGTTTGGTTTTGGCCAGACTTCTCCGTCCATTTCTGCAAGTATGAGTGCTCCTCCTGTTAGCACCTGGTGAACCATGTAGGGACTTTGCCAATTGGGAGAGAATTTCCCTTTGGCTTCATCTTGATGCGGGAAGATCTTCTTCAACACCAGTTGTCCTAGTGCAAACTATCTTGGTTTGACCCTTTTGTTGAAAGATCTAGATATTCTGTTCTGGTAAAGCTGACTCATTATCCATTTTGCTCATAGCGGCTCCTTATCCATTTTGCATCGCTGAGTTCGGCTTCCTGTATGATTCTTAAAGAAGGGATTTCTACCTTGACTGAAATGACATCTTCGGTACCATAAACCAATAAATAGGGAGTTGCTCCAGTTGATGTGCGGACTGTAGTGCGGTAGCCCAATAGGGCAAAGGGTAAATTCTCGTGCCATTATTTGTGGTTTTCTACCATATTCCTTAATATCTTCTTGATATTATTATTAGCAGCTTCCACAACTCCATTCATTTGAGGCATGTATGCTGTAGAGTTTTTGTGCTTGATTTTGAAGGTTTCATATATGGCTTTCATCAGGTTACTGTTGAGATTGGCAGTATTATCAGTGATAATGGACTCGGGAACTCCGAATCGGCAAAAATACGATCCTTGACAAAGTTCGTGATGACTTTCTTGGTTACAACTTTGTAGGATGCAGCCTCTACCCATTTTGTGAAGTAGTCAATGGCCACTAGAATAAACCTGTGCTTGTTTGAAGCAGTGGGCTTGATCGGACCGATGACATCCATTTCCCAGGCAGCAAAGGGCCAAGGTGCACTTGTTGCGTTGAGCTCATTAGGTGGTACACTTATCATGTATGCATGTACCTGACATTGGTGGCATTGTTGTACGTACCAGATGCAATCTATCTCCATGGTCATCCAAAAATATCCGTCTCTGAGTATTTTCTTGGCTAGAACAAAAACATTCATATGTGGTTCACAAATTCCGGCATGTATTTCTTCGAGCAATCTGGAAGCTTCCTTTGTGTCGACACACCTTAACAACCCTAGATCAGGGGTTCTTCTGTATAGGGTCCCTCCGCTTTGGAAGAAGTGATTGGATAGCCTCTGCAGCGTGCACTTTTGAGTGTGGTTTGCCTGCTCTGGATATTCTCCTCTTGTCAAATATTCTTTGATGTCGTGGAACCAAGGGTTTCCATCTGTCTCCTCCTCAACATGAACATAGCAAGCCAGTTGATTATGGATTTTCACCGGGACAAGATCAATGAAATTCTTGTCTGGATATTGTATCATTGATGACAAAGTGGCGAGTGCGTCTGCAAACTCATTTTGAATTCTAGGTACATGTTTGAATTCTATCTTTGTGAATCTTTTCATCAATTCCTGCACATGATACAAGTAGGGTAGTATCTTGGTGTTCTTTGTAGCCCATTCTCCTTAAACCTGATGTTTCAGAAGATCCGAATCATCAATTACCAGCAGTTCTTGTTTATTCATATCGATGGACAGATTGAGCCCTATGATGCAAGACTCATATTCCACCATGTTGTTGGTGTGTGGAAACCTAAGTTTCGCGGATATAGAGTAGTGTTGACCTATTTCTGATACCAAAACCGCTCCAATGCCCACTCTTTTGAAGTTTGCGGTGCCATCGAAGAACATCCTCCAACTATCGTAGGCTTCGGCAATGCCCTCTCCTACGAATGATACTTCTTCATCAGGAAAATATGTTTTCAAGGGTTCTTATTCCCCTCCCACAGGATTTTCACCAAGATGGTCTGCCAATGTTTGTCCTTTGACCGCCTTCTGAGTTACATAGATAATGTTGAACTCACTTAACAGTATCCACCACTTGGATAACTTCCCGGTCGGCATGGGTTTTTGAAATATGTACTTTAGAGGGTCCATCCTGGATATGAGGTATATGGTATAGGCACAGAAGTAATGCCTCAATTTCTGAGTTGTCCAAGTCAAAGCACATCAAGTGAGCTCCAAAAGAGAGTATCGTGCTTCATAAGGCGTGAACTTCTTACTCAGGTAGTATATGGCTTGCTCCTTTCTCCCTGTCTCATCATGTTGTCCTAAAACACATCCGAAAGCTCCATCTAATATATATAGATAGAGTAGCAAAGGTCTTCCAGGTTCTGGAGGGACTAGGACTGGCGGTGTGGACAAGTATTCCTTGATTTTATCAAAAGCCTTCTGACAATCCTTGGTCCAACTCGTTTCAGCATCTTTTCTCAACATTTTGAAGATGGGTTGACATATAACTGTAGACTATGCTATGAAGCGACTGATATACTTGAATTTGATAATGACGTCATCAACATACACCTCTATTTCTTTGTGTATCATGTCATGGAATATGGTTATCATGGCTCTCATGTAAGTAGCCCCATCATTCTTTAGACCAAATAACATCATCTTATAGCAGTACACCCCCCATGGTGTAGTGAAAGCTGTTTTCTCTACGTCTTCTTCATCCATCCAGATCTGGTGATAACCTGCGAAATAATCAACAAAGGATTGGAGCTCATGCTTGGTGTAATTGTTGATTAGGATGTGTATATTTGGAAGTGGAAAGTCATCCTTGCTCTGTTTAAGTCTCGATAGTCAACACATACTCTGACTTTCCCATCTTTCTTCGGAACTGGTACAATGTTGGCTAGCCAAGTTGGGTACTCGACTACCCTGAGGACTTTTACCTTGATTTGCTTAGTGACTTCCTTCTTGATTTTCAGGCTCATATCTGGTTTGAACTTTCTGAGTTTCTGCTTCACTGGTAGACACATTGGATTGGTAGGTAATTTGTGAGCCACTATGGATGTGCTCAAACCGGTCATGTCATCATATGACCATGCAAAGATATCCTCATATTCCTTCAAGAAACGAATGTACTTCTCCTTCTCTAAAGGTGATAAGTGAATGCTTACGTGAGTCTTCTTGACGGTTTTGGTGTCTCTCAAATTTACTGCTTCGATTTCATCCAGGTTGGACTTAGGCTTATTCTCAAAGTTCTCCACCTCTCGGACAATTTCCTCTGGTATTTCATCTTTTTCCTCCAAGTCACTATCCTTATATTGCGTTGTCTCATTACATTTCATAGTCACTGGTTCATCAGAAAAAGTAATAATAACGCTGTAGAAAGAAAAGTGTGAAAGATAATAATGAATAATAAATAGCAATGCATGTGATTAAATTTTGAAAGTATCCAAAATAAGTACAACTCGATGAATCGAGCAATTATTTTGAAACAAGTGCGTCTTTAAAACCAAATTACTAAAAACATCTGAAATGCCTAGCATGGCTATAGAAATAAATTAGGCTAAGTGCCAAGCTACTCAGCGACTCGGCGGGCCCGAGATGGTGTGGCGGTCTAATTCTTGAGAATGGCTCCTTTCCCCATAGTCTGGATGGTGAGGCCTTCTTCCTCCTCCTCCTTAATTATCGCACTACAATCCATGTCCTCATCCTCTATGAACAAATTCCTCAGCCCAGCTAAAGCTTCTTCCTCTACCGTTCACCATATTGTATCAGCCTGGTGAAAAGTCTGACCCAGATGTGGCACTAGTTGCTCGAGAGGGTAATAAGGACCATGCCATGGAGGCGAACAATCATCATACTCTTACCATGTATACTGGAAACCGAGCCCGAAGGTTGTACCATGACGTTTTAGCTGTATAGGTTTAGTAATGCCCTGGAGATTCTTCCCAAGCCCTTTGCCGGGTTCATACCCATACCATGCTAGTATGCTTTCTATTTTGTTACTCTACCATTTTCCTTTCTCAATGGAATTGACATGTTCGATGTGGTGATAAGTTTCCCCTCCAAGCCTTCTTCTGTTCCCAATAACCGGGATGGTTTGACTGGTGTAAATGGGGTTACTCCCATCTCCGTAAATGATCACCTCCTGATGGTTCCATTCGAACTTCACGACCTGGTGTAGTGTGGAAGCCACATCCCCAGCAGCATATATCCAAGGTCGGCCCAACAGAAGATTGTATATAGCTGATATGTCAACCACTTAGAATTCAACATCGAACCAGTTGGCTACATCTATAGACAAAGATTAATCTCCCCAATTGTGGCCCTTTGAGACCCGTCAAAGGCTTTCACGTTCATACTTCCTGCCCGTATCTCATGAAAACCTTGCCCAATCTTTTCAGAGTAGACAATGGGCAAATGTTGAGGCTTGAACCTCCATCTATCAGGACCCTATCCAATGAATTTATCTTCAAACTACACCGTGATGTGCAATGCCCGATTGTGACTTAAACCTTCGGGCGGTAATTCATCCTTGTGGAAGGTAATCTTATGACTTTCTAGCAACCGGCCTACCATGTTGGACATTTCTCCACAGGTGATGTTGTTAGGCACATAAGCTTCATTTATCACCTCCATTAAAACATTCTTGTGTGCCTCTAAATTTTTGAAATAGTGACAAGATGGATATGTGGGGGAGGGGGGGTTGTTCAATTGATCGACAACGGCGTATTCCCTCACCTGCACTTTCTTCCAAAGATCATCTGGTCCCATTTCAATGACAAGTTGCTTAGTAACAGCCTCCTTGCTTGATCCTCCCAGGTGTTCAGGTGTATAGATTCTTCCCGTTCTAATCATTCCTTATGCAGTATCAGACTCTTCCATCTTTGCCTTTTCCTTTCGCCTAGCTTCGGCAACGTAATCCCAAGGTATGACTTTGGAATTGAAAGGAGGTGTAGTTGATACTATCACTGTAAAAGGGGTGGCTACTTCTACCTCAAATAGAACAAGTGTGGCTGTAGGTGGGGCTACTTCCACCTCAAATGGAACTAATGTGGTTACCTCAACCTCGACTGACGACTGCATCTGCACCACAATAGGAGTGAGTGTAATTGTAGGTTTAAAGTCATCGCCTTCCCGAATAAGCCCGATTGACCCCTTAGGATCCCATTCTTCATCTGTCTCTATCACATGTACCCCATCACCCCTATGATTTGGGAGAGGATTCTTGCGTACGTTGGGCACAAGTTCTTTTGCCTATATGACCTTGTTGTCAATCAATGTTTGGATTTTATGTTTCAATGTTCGTCACTCGTCAATGATATGCCCCTTCATACCGGAATGATATGCACAAGTTTTGTTTGGGTTGACCTATTGAGATAAGTTCTCCACTGCCACAGCAGGAATAAGAGTGACATAACCAGTAGCCTTCAACCTTTCGTATAGCTGGTCGATGGGTTCAGCAATAGTGGTGTATTATTTGGGTGGTTTGCGATCAAAGTTAGGTCGAGGTTTCTGATAATTTGGACGAGTTGGAGGTGAATGATAATAGACTGGCTAGGTGTTATAAGTATGATAGGCGGTGGCGGGTTGAGTTTGGTATGTAGGTAGAGGTGTTTGGTATGTGGGTGGAGGTGTTTGGTATGTGAGTGGAGATTTTGGGCCTTGAGCCACCATTACTGCCCCCATGTCTTTCTTCTTTGATATGCCGCCTGATTGCAATGCTTTGTTTGTGGCCTGTAGTGCCTCGAAATTTGTCACCATCCCGCTTTTGATACCTTCTTCAATCCTTTCCTCGAGATTGATGATATCAGAGAATTTGTGATTCTCAATGACCATTAGCCTTTCATAATACTGTGGATCATGTGCCTTGACAAAGAACTTGTTTATTTGTTCTTCTTCTAGTGTTGGTCTGACCTTGGTTGCTTCTTACCTCCATCGAGTAGCATACTCACAGAAAGTCTCAGTTGACTTCTTCTTTAAATTCTGGATGTAGAAGATATTTGGTGCATTCTCCGTGTTGAACCTGAACCGATCCATAAACTCTGATGCCATATTCACCCAATTGGACCACTTCTTAGGGTTCTGGATTATGTACCAGGACAGGGTATCTTCGGTAAGACTTCTCATGAAGAGCTTCATTCAGACCCTTTCATCTTTTCCGACCTTCACGTGCTTGTCACAATAGGTTCTCAAATAAACCTTGGAATCGCCTGTTCTATCAAACATTTCAAACTTGGGAGGTTTATAACCCTCCGACAGTTCCACGTTTGGTTGTATGCATAGATCCTCATAATTCAGACCTTATATCCCTTTACCTCCTTCGACACCCTGAACTCGACTTGTCAATTTCTTGAGTTCTTTAGCCATGTTCTTGATGAGCAGGTCCTTCTTCAACGGATTCCGGTGTATAGAAGATTGAATGAGTAGAGTGAGGTACGATTTCCACATATATGTTTTGGTGAGTGCTAGGGACTTGGGTGTAATGGTGATCGTTGGTTGAGTTTTGAGGATCGGCAATGGGTTGTGATGTGTTCTGAGAAGTGTGATAGGTAGTGGCTTATGGGTACTGGATTGGTTGATGATGGTGTTGTGGTGGAGTTGGTATCGGTAAGGGATTGAGATTTTGAGGTGGAGTTGCATATTGATGTGGTGCGGGAGGGTTTTGTGGATGCTGGTTTGGTGTATTTTGGGGAGGCGTTGGATTTTTGGTATTTTGTTGGTGGATATTGGGGATGTTCAGGGTGCGGGATAGATTTTCTAAGTTGCGGACCTACTCAAGTTCCCCGTGTAACTCTAGTATCTTTTGTTCCAACCACAAAACTAAGTCATTCGGTGTTGGAGTACTCTGACCGTCTGAAGTTTCCGCATTTTCCTTTCGATTACCACTTAAGTCATCCATCTTAGCTTTCCCTCTACTTCTCGTATTACTTGGAGGAGGAGGAGGTGAAGGGCCTCTAGATCTGGTGTGATATGCTGATGATACCAGTATGTGCGAACCAACCTTAAGAAATGAGAATAATAAAGGATAAAGAAAAACAAAAGGTAAACAAGTCAATAAGGGTTCTGAAAAGTTTGCGGTATTTAAACACATATTGTGGGAATTTAAATTTGCGTCCTAATTTGGGAGCCTCGTTGTGCCTGAGGTAGGCCTAGCGACAAATATATTTGGAGAAATTCAGTGCTAATAATTGCCTCATTTCATTAATGTAAAAATAGATGACCCCGAAACGACACTAGATAAGATAATGTTACTAATGATACCTGGCTTTATTACATTTAAAAAAGAAAGTAAACCTAATCTACTTGGTTCCAGAAGAACCCTCTCCAGACTAGATGCTCTTGTTGATCAGTTCCCCCAGTTCGTGCAGGTTCAGCAGTAAGAATGCCCTTGCCAAATGTCCTTCTTCGTTTCCCTCAGTGTTCTGGCAATCAGTGACTCTCTTTCTCATTTTCCCCTCCAATTCCATCAAACTGTACTCCATATATTCCAACCTTTCATTGGATTTAACAACCCTCTCTTTCCACTCAATGATCATTTCCATGTCGGCCTTATGCTGCTCCATATGCTCAGCTCCAAACTCACGAATTCTTTTACGCAACTTATTATACTTCACCTGTGCTTCGGTAACTTCGCCTATGACCTTATTTCCTGGAGCAACCCTTGGCTCAAAATTCTTGCTATATTATCATCCAACCATGAGGGGTAAAAATATGTGTGACCCATATGATATCGGTTCGGCTCAATGGTATCCTTTTCTACGATAATCTTCAAGTTTCACATGTGTTGTACTTCATTCTTATATGGGATGGCATCACCCTGAAAATCAGCTATGAAGTGACTCATATTAACAACTCGCAGTATGACCTGTCTCTTTCCTTCCTGTCTCATAATACTGAGGGGAGCATAACGGTATACGCCCCTTAACCCAATCAACACCAAGTATGGAACATCCCTGGATCTGATGATGAACTCGTCGGTGGGGAACCACTCAAACATCCATTAAACCTGGCCCTCAGTTAACTTGTTGAAAAACTATACCCATCCTACAACATCCTTAGGTTGAGCAAACATGTCTGGAATATAAGTCATTCTCTTGGGATAATGAAATGCTATGTGATCATTCTACGACCTTCGCGGAAATTCCTGACGGTATTGACCCTTTTGGAGATGTTCTAGCAGCCAAACTTGCAGCAGCAAATTGCAAACCTTGAAGAATATGAACCCCTTCTGGCAGCGTTCCAAGGTCCGGTACATATCTACAATGATCATGGGGATAATGGCATATGTCTGCCCCTCGATCCCATCCATCAAAGTTTTGGCCACCATGGCCAGCCTGGTATGGATTCTGTCCCCTTGGATCAGGAATACTAGCATGCCCAAGAAACATACAATGAACACAAAGAACATGCGATGAATCCAACCCAAAGAGGTGATTGAGAACTCATCATCAAAAATACGGTAGGAGCTACTGTGACCGTATCGTTCATAGAGGAAGTCAAAAGGTATGTAGGAGTTTTTCAGGCACTCCAAGTCATCATTCTTCTTTAACCCCATCATCTTCAGAAACCCCCTAGTGGTGCGATTTTCTGGTGCCAATAGACCAGGGCTATCCCAAGGTAGCCTAGCAAATCCCCCTATTTCTTCTAAGAGGGGGGTCATTTCTATATCTCCAAAGCGGAACACAACCCTTTCCTTGTTCCAAAACATGGTAGTAGCCTCAATCAATATTTTGTTTGGCTGAAGATCCAGAAGAGAAGGTGAATTTCCTAAGACTCGTTTCACATGATTGTGGTCACTTGAAGGAAAATCCTTCCACCAATTTAGTAGAAGTGAGGGTCTGCCACCGACCATGCCGAACTTGGGGACTTTGTGCTTCATTTTCTGCAAAACAAAATATACTCTAAGTTTGTCTATTTATACAACAATGATTAGCATATTGACACTTATTTCTCCAAAATTAATGCACACAATCGTGGTTGCATCCGTTGGGATTATGGAAAACCCGATGGAATTTTGGACGAGGCTTGTCTTAAAGGGTTATTATACGAGCAACATATTAACCCAGCTAGGTTTGACCATGATGCATGTACAATTAATCAGAGTAAGGTTGCTATAGAGGTCTAGACTGGTACCCTCAAGCGGACAACTTGAGGGGAAAGGTACGGAACCGTCGAACGCACTGCCGATCAACTAGTTTTACCGTAAATACGCCTTTCCGAATTTAAAAGGGTGATATATGGGAAGAGCGCAAACACTCATCAAGCATTGCTATATGATTGATTAGGCACTTGGAATATGATATTGAGCATGATATATGAAACAATAAATAGCATGTTTCAAGTATTTGCACGTTTTAAAATGATAAATGCGGTATTTAAATAATTGAAAGATATTTACAAGAAGAAAACAAGGAGACAAGTCAGTTTCGGGAAATAAAGGAAATTATAAATGCTCGAAAAATAAGCAATTAAATTCAAGTAAAGGGGGAAAGAGAAAGGGTGCACAAGATAAAGTATGTTTAAGACTAATTCACAAAAACAAGTTCGTTATGCTAAGAGCCTAAAATGTCCCCAGCAGAGTCGCCATGCTGTCGTGCCCCCTTTTTTCTCGCAAAGTTCGGGTTTCGACATTCATTGGGAAAAACTCATTTCCTTTTGGGAATTGGGTATTTGAATTAGAAGAGTCACCACCTAACGGATTTAAGGTGCGTTAGGGCACCTAAAGCAAATAACTCATGAAACCGGTTTGCATTACTAGAGATTGGGTAAGGGCTCAAAATAACCTTAAGGGGAAGGTGTTAGGAACCCCTCGCGGTCCACAATGGTGGGTCTCGGTCGAACTCAATTATGTAAATTAGTCATTTAATAAATAGGCAGTCTAAGCACATATATAAGATAAAGGAAATTTGATAGATAAGCAGTCTAAGCACACATATGTAAATAAGATGAGGGAAGTCCTAGGTTTGCTAGCCTATAGAATCACATCTGTACAATATCCGGTAAGCCTTCCTCAATTAGAGGGGTTACACATGGCATTGGCGCACATGCCATCATATCCTTTACTACCCAATTATCCTCCCCTTGGTCATATCCTAAAGCATTCTAGCAATCTTAAGATGTATCATATGCGTGCACTACCCGTCCCTTTACTTATATAGTCCTAGAGGTATTTAGGACTTCTAGTTAAGGTGGATCTAGACTCTACTATAGTAATTAAAATGAGAAAACGCTAGGCGACAAGCAAAACATGTAGGACTGGACCAAGAATAGAATAGTTAAAAGGTTCACATTTTACCTCTACAAATAAAGCAAGTAAGTGCACGTCTCAAACAACAGATTTCAGAAAGGCCTTAAAACAGGATATCTAGGTGAGCATAACAAAAAAAGAATATGCATCATTGTGTTAAGGCGAACTGATATAGACCTATTCAGTTTGCCTACTGAATTTTTAGAACCTGCTGAATCTGGGCAGTCACAAACAAGCAAAGCATAGTTTTACAGTTTTTATTAGACCTTAATTACTTATAGGATTGCCTAGGCGTGGATCAGTAATACCCTATAAAAATGTTGTCTAAATGCAATCAGAATTCTGGAATCAGTTTAAAACAAATTGAACTTATTATGTCCTATAGGCATGCTGGTCTATTACATTACAGAACTAATTTATACACACTTATCTCTATGACATCTAAGTGTTGGGATTGTTTTTTAAATAATTTTTTTAATAAACGAGATAGTTATTGATGCAGACATGGTTTAAAGCGAACACAAATACAGCCCTAAAGTAGGACCTCTAATGCACAAAGACTAGATGTTTTTTATTTGGCAGAATTATAGCATTAACTTAATAACAGGATTCCTAGACGATCATGATTATGCAGAAACAGAATTTGTAACAAATGAGATAGTGAGCTTATAACATGTTGTCTAGTATGCCCAGTAATCCTAGAAGCATGGTTTCTAATGCAGGTAAAACGTAGTGTAAACCTAAAGCATGATATCTAAAGCAGGCAAGCATAATATAGACCAAAAGCATGATTTCTAATGCAAGTAAGCATAATGTAAACCTAGAAGCATGATTTCTACTCGGTTTCCCCACTAAAATCATATACGAATCCCTCATTTTCACTAATTTCCCCCAATATGTGTTTACAAAGATTATTATTACAGATCAACATTAATAATGAATTACAAAAGTAAAATTGCTACAACTATAGGGAGCCTGAATATAGGCCCAAAGGATAAACCCGACAAACCAGGCCTTCAAACAGTCTCAAATACCACTTCTCATAGTGCTAGGGGATATCTTAATGTATAAAAGTTCCCAAGGGAATCAAAGACCCAGGGCAGTGCTCACACCAAAGCCCCCTTTAAAGATCAACAGCTTGTACAGTGTGGAATAGCCAGCCCCGGTGTGTCAAAGTTCAGAGGGATCTCATGGAATCCAAAGCAATGCTCACACTGAAGGGGCAGGACCCTAGATGTTCTAAGAATTTGAAGTGGATAGTGATTTATAAGAGTAGTTTTGAGAAAAGCAATTTTAGCAAACAGAGCCATTCAATTCCTGGAACTTAGGCAAAGGTTCCAACAAACAAACAACATTCAGAAATTACTTAAATTAGCTACTACTAAGTGACCAAACACAAGGCAGGCATGCTAAGGATCAAATAACCACATGCAAAAGCGAAGCAATGATTGGGAGTAGTAAAATTTAGAACATGCAGGCAGGTGGGAGGTAATAGACATAGATCCAATTTAGATATGGATAAACATAGAAATTTGAGGAAAAGAAGGAACCCATAATTCTAATTAAAACAGAAGTAAACATGCTATTGTAGTTTATGGGAGCAGTAGGCATGCTAGTGCAATAAACACATAGACTGAACATTAATGAACATGCTAGGAAACACATAGTTGAACATACAGATTGAGCAGAAGTAACCACATAGACTAGACAGAAGAAATCATATTAGTAAACACATGGATTATACCGAAGTAACATGCTTGGTAAACATATGGATTTAAACAGAAATATACAAGCTGATAGATACATGGATTCAAATAGAGATAAACATGTTGGTAAACACATGGATTTAAACAGAAGTAAACATGCTAATAAACACAGGTTAATCGAATGGCAATAGTAGAGGCATACCAGTTGGGAATTCACAATAAAAGAATGAAGTAAAGAGGATCAAAGATCTAGTCTTGGCTTCCAGCCGACTATATAGTGCAGCAGAAAGTAGCAGTAGATTGCAATAGAGAGAGAGCAAGAATTTTTAAGTGTTAGAGTTGTGTGAACTATTGTTCGTGTCCTTAAGAGGTAAAATAAGAGTATATATATGGTACTTACAGAGTAGAGCAAATAAGGTAAAGGGAATCAGAAGTCAGTCAATTAGGGGGCAATCAAAATAATTACAGAATCAATTCATGTAAGGGAGTCTGGAATAGATCCCTTTATTATGGGTAATCACGTAACAACAAAAAAGGGTTAATTAGGGTAAAGAATCCAAATCATACCAAATAGGGAATCAATAAGAATCCCCAAATTAACTTACTAAGGCAAGACAAATAAATATTGTAAATAAGGTAAGGAAAATAATCAAATAATCAATCAAGTTTGATAGGGATAGAAAATTAGGGTAAAATAACTCTGATTGAGTTTCAAATAAGGCAAGAAATGGGTTTAAGAGCCAATTAGGTTACAACCCATAAATCAAGCAATCAATCATATGAATAAGGTAATAATAAGTAATTAGAGACCAATCAAGGGTTAATCAACCCATAAATTGGAAAGATACGCCAATTAGGAACCTCTGGATTAAGTAAAGCAAGTAGTAATCAATAAATTATTTTAGCAAACAATGAAACCCTAGATAATTTAGTTAATCAGTCAATTATTCAAACAATAAAGGATAAAAATGTTGAAATCAAACAATGAACAGTAAAGCAATCAAGCCTAGAACATAGTCATTATAGAAATATTAAGCAAAACATGAGACGTTTCAGAAAACCCTTTGCAAAAATAGACGAAGCAGAAACCCTAATTTGTAAAAATACTTAGAGTTGATTAATAGTAGGGGATCAGAAAATTCTTAAGGAAAACGGCCGTGGAACTTGAAATCACTTCAGATACATAGAGGTCCAACCAAAAAATAACGAGAAAACCAAACCCTAATATAACAAAGTGCACTTGCTAAATTATTTATCTAACTTGTGGTGGGACGCGAAAATAGTAACGCTGTCACTATTCACCGGACCATAACTCCGGTGTCCGGTAGTGGAAAATTACAAGATTGGTGTCAAAAGAACCTGCTACTCTTTGCGCACAATCCTC